>NC_088201.1:214270065-214570065 GCF_037126465.1 Ornithodoros turicata | reverse complement strand
CATGTGTCACTCCCATGAGGTCTCTTTCCAGGGAACCTTTTGTTTTATACACATCTTCACACCGATCCTTATCAGAAGGCCACACAGCCACAACTTTACATGATCATTGGTCACCACTGGGGAACAGTATCTGAAGGGAAAAAATCGTCGCGAGTCTCAGATGCAAAGAGGAACAAAAAAAAAAACACACACACAGTCGATCCATTTGTGGATCTGACGGAAATGCGTTAGCAACTTGAAAACCGCGTTCACGAAGTGGGCACGAAGGGTGCCGGCTGTGCTGTCTGGGGTTTTTCCTGGGTTTTCCTCAGACGCTTTCAGACATATGTGGGCACAGTTGCCTTAGAAGTCAGCCCAGGACGCACATTCCCCTAGGGCCTCTGTCGTGACGTTGCCCACCTACGTGAGGCCGACAACGGCAAGCCCTTTCACCATCACCACCACCAGCGTTCACGAACTCCCAACTGTTCAAGATCGGTTCCAGGGAGGACTCCAGTGGCGGTCGCTATAATCATCCGGAGATTATCGCACATATTCTGACAGAATGCCGTGCATACCATACTATGCGAAAAACTCATCTTCCCCACGCCAGGCCTGGTATACTGACTGGACGTCCTCTTCCCCGGAGGTTCCTATGCGGAACGACTTTCAAAAACTCGCGGCCTCGTCCGCTTTCTTCAGGAAACGGGCCTCGCGGAAAGGCCACTGTACAGCCCATGTCATATACAGTGCGCCTCCGTCCCTTCAGTATCTTTCATTCTGCCTATGCTCCACTTTGAAATCGTGAACTCCCCTCTCAACCCTTTTTCTTTTTTTGCTATATAGTCGTGACGATGCCCACTTGAGTGCGGACTACAACGGCAAGCTACCTCGACACCCCCCTCATATATATCATATATCGAATGTAAATCATTTTGTTTTCTTGAACAATGGAGGCGCATTAAACTGTGAAACCGTAAACCGAAATATGAAGTTGTCCCTTACGAGCTTCCTTCTGACATCTACACATACATCATATGTGCGCTTTCCTCGTATAAATGTGGTGACGTAGTGAGAACTCCAGAACAGAGCACATTTTGGTAAAGTTTACGATAAATTTCCGGCAAATTAGCATTCTTGAAGGAGCCCCAGATTATTTATACTTGTAACTGATTGCTTGTGATTAGCTTCACATAAAAATATGAAGCTGATCTATATTCATTGTTTAACCAAGTGGTTGAGAGATATCAAGCACATGCAAAAAAATTTGTTTTCAGATAGTATATTCACATATACATCGCATAAAAGAAATCGTCCTTTATTTGTATAACTACTCCTCTACTGTAACATATTGAAAATCTACAGGTTTATTTTTCTTTAAAAAACAAAAAAATGTCACCACAATGTGCTGCAGCTTCGTCAGTTGAGGCCACCTAGGAAGCAAAAAAAAAAAAAAAAAGATGCATTTGTGGCTATCTCCTGCGAAAGTCGACACTCTGCTTTTCCATTTTGAGAACCTACAGTGTATTTGTTCTTACGCAAGAAAAATGTTCCTTCAGCTCATTCATATCCCATCTGTATGACGCTATAGCACACTTTGAACAAATTTTGCATTCAACTGTTCTGCCCAGTTCTACAGATTAGTTGCAGTCGCTGCTTCATAACAGCTTTGTCAACATTTGATTGTTTTCACATACTTGAAGTCATCTGGAAAGTGAACAAATCTCATCATTTCAAGGGCATACCCTCTCCTATGGCATGCTCAGAATCTGCTGGCATGTGTTTTCTGTAGATCTTATAGCATCAGCTGACCATATTGGCTCAGATCATGTCAGAATGCGACGTAACAGCTTTTGGAAACAATTTATTATGATCTAGTGTGCCCTTCAACCACTACAGAAAAAAAAACGCCCACAGTCTTTCTTTCAGTGGAAATGAAATCAGATGAAATAGGTGAATAGGAAATTTTTGCTGCACTAACAGAAGGTGGCTCAAAGTAATAGCACCTCCTCGTGGCCTGGGTGGAGCACGCCTCACTGTGCGTTATGTCCAGTAATTTCTTCTCCAACCGCATCTCTTTTGCAGTGAGCCACAACCTATGCAGTCTTCAAGCTTTCTTTCACCAGGAAGAACAGCTTACAGCTCTGCAGGCATCAGAAAATATGCACGCAATAGGGGGCTGCAATCTAGCCCCATAGGTGCCAACGTATTAAATGGTACTGCGAGCACCGTCATAGTACCCTTTATCACAGCAAAAAGCAATTATGTCAAAGTCATGCTTGTGGAGGCAAAGCCATGCTTGCCAAAGCCAAAGAAGCAAAGTGATGCTTATGGAGGGTTTTATTATGCCCTGCTGCTCAGTGTATGGCTTCTGTTTTTAGCTAGAACAAACCAATAAAAAAATCTGAGGAAAGAAATATGCCACCTTCAGTTGCCATCGACCAAGCAAACTTAGTCAATAATGGTGGTTGTTATTCACTCTGCTATGTGATTGTGTTCATGTTAATTCACCTGTTTGGTACTGTGGTAACAGCTAGCTTCCTTGTAGTGTAACATGTATGTGACCGCATGGAGGATAAAGAGGAGGAATTAGCTAGTCTGGCGTAGGAGCTCTCACACTGGCATAGCTGGTCAAAAAGAAAATGTGGGCCATACATCACATAAAACACAAATACCAGTATATTTTCAGCAACCACTGGTTAATTTCTAGTAGGTGCGGTGCATATAGCGTGTCATGGACTGATTTTTTATTCTAAGGGATGACAACATGTCCTACATCCGAAGTGGATGTACTAATTAGGTAAGGTATCATTTAATTATTGGAAATAGAAGGTCGGTGCAAATGCAATATCAGTTTCCCTATGTGCCGCTATAGTTTTCAAAAGTATGCTCGTGACCATTTAGTGCGAGGACATGGCCCCGAAATAATGGTTGTGTGAGAGTGAGTCTCGGGACGTTCTTTTGGCCTTTTCACTTGAACGTGAGGAAGAAACAACGCTGCAGATCTGCAAGCAGCACATTTAATGTAATGTCGTGTAAGATGCAAGTTTTACAGCGATTTCATATTTCAGCACAATATTCATAAGCTGTAAAAATAGGTGCAAGGGTACCATACAATGAAGTAGCTGGTACCGTAAATTTTATGCCTCTTCTTGGCCTGGGTGCTTGGCATGAAGAGTGACCTGCTAATAAACGTACTTGGGAATTTCTGAATGTGAAGATCTTAGGAGAGAAAGGAAGGCAAACAAATACAACAGAGGGTGCCATCCATTTCTCCCACTTCTGATTTCAGTTACTTATTGCGCTTGGTTTTCTTCAGTTCGGACATCTGATACCCAGAATTTGCACTGTATATCCACGCGAATAAAAAAGATGCAAAAATTTGTCTGAGAAAATTTCATGGTTTTTAAGACCTTGAAAATGGCATTCTTAGGTTCCAGGGTATTCAAAGATCAGCGAAAACAAAGTGCTTGAAGTATTATGTCCAGATACCTTTCTCCAGATAGAGATCTCTTGCAGCTTTTGCATGGCAAATCGTTGTCTAGGAAGGGGCGCGAATCAATGTGGACGTTCATGAAATTAGAATCTTATTTCGTTACACTTTGAGATTACCGTATGCTGGTTACAAAAAATTAGGGCACCTCCGCTGACTCAAGTTATTCATCCGAGAGAAAATAGTTTTTTCTTGTAAACAAACAAACAATTTCTTCACAATCATATGCAGCTTATTTGCAGAAATGCATTTCGCAAGTCTGTCCAGTACCTGTTACATGCATTTATCAGAACGTAGGCTCACAAAGAAAACCACAGGCAGGTTCCGATTTCACGATTCTACGGTTCTGAGGCTGGAACATATACAAACACATACAGACGGACAATCACAACACATCCACACGATATCGGAATCAGGCTTTTTCGTCGATCGTCACTTTTCAACTCTACGATTTGACAACCAAGGCAGCCCTGCAGGAGAATGATGATGTTCGCGACAATGTTCATAATATAAAAATTGTCCACCATAGCTGGAACCAAAACCGGGAACTCATTTGGTGACACGACACGAATTCTGAGTTCGACACACTCAAATTTGACAGGCGAGCAGCAGAACAAAGCATTAACTGCAGTGTCAACAAACAACAACTTTATTTTTGACCTTGGAGAGTGGGGAGTTTCATCGCCACAGGCGATACTCTACCCCATTGCGGTGGGAATGTGGGGAATAAAATAACGAGCCCCTTCACAATAACGATCGAAGTCCGATGGTGTCCAGAAACGTCAGAAGAGCTTTGAGCGCAGAGCGTTGCTGGGCTGGATTGGGCCAGGGACCAAGCAATTTCGATAGGGAGAAGGGGCGAGAGTCCAGCTGACGAAGAGACTCGGAGAGTGTGATTCGGGAGGGTTGGTAGTGAGGCCAATGAAGAAGAATATGCTCCAGATCCTCAAGAGTACCACAGTGGCAGCAGGTGGGAGAGTCAACTTGTCTCAAGCGGTAACGCCACTGAGCACTTTCACTTTCTCAAAGATTATGCAGTGTCAACAGAATCCTGATAGCCGGCGGAGAATACAGTTAACGATTCGTCTCGAATCGGTACTCTTTGAGTGCGGCCTACAGCGGCAAGCTACCTCGACCCCCCCCCCCCCCCTTGAAAACCGCCTTGGGAACCACCCTTCGCAAACGCTACACAACCCTTCATAACGACTTTACACAATGCTAACTCAAGACAGCATTCGCAGCCAAGCAATCCTTTTGGCCTTCCTTAGATTCAGATTGCTGGCGGCAGCTCAACGAAGTTACAATAGAAGCCTTGTAGCGGAAGACTCACGTGACCTCCGGCGTTGACCAATGACTGGGGACTAGCCACCCGTTTTCTCTTTTTTTCCCCTTCTTCTGCTTATATAGCCAATGACACTGAATTACGTAGCGCGTTTCTCTCGCTCTACACTCGTGCTTTCCGCTTTGCTTTTCTCGTTCGTTTCTCTCTTTCGTTGTTTATCGTTTCGCGTTTGTTCGAATGCAGTGGGAGCTGCAGAGAAAACGACGGATCCTCGGTTGTTTTTGTCACTTAAAATATTTTGATTTGGGAAGTATACATTTATGTAAGCGACACACACACAGCTTGCTTGCAGTAAAGCAAACGACATGACATTAGTGTTGCTCCGGAATTTGCTCGAAGAAGCCTGACGACGTCGGACGGCCTCGTGCTAGGACTATAATCCTGCTACTGGGGCTGGAGCTCAGAGGCTGCAAGATTAAAATTAGGGTTAAAGGACGACTTCCACATGTAGTTCTCCTGCTTGATGACAATACACTTGCCATCTTGGAGACTGCTGCGCCCCATCTTGATGTCAATATATTATTTGCCCACTGCTGGCAATACAGTACATTACCTGGCGAGGTCGACGGCGCGGTATCGCTTGGGGTGCTGTTCCAGCAAATATGTTCTTAAAAACTTGCCTTTACGGCACTGCCTCCGGGAAGATTTCATTGTTAAAAATGCCCGAAATTTATTTTGCAACGAGCTGCCAGGTGTAACATAGGCGCGCAATTATAGGACGTTACCGTCACGTGTAGCTTTTAGGGTTTATCTCTGCTTCAACAGTCTTATTAACAGGTTCGTGGCAAATGAAGCCTTCCTGGCTCGACGCAATGTTTCACAAAATCGTGCTCCTGCCCCCCCCCCCCACACACACACTCACCAGCTTAACATTTTTGCGTATTATTCGGTTATTGGCGCGCACCACGAAATATGTGGTTAAATTTCGTGCGCTAATTATACTGTACTTTGCACTTATATTGCATCCACATGGTAAGACAAGTAACGCGAAGCTATGAAACCTACTTAGTTTCTTGACAACCACGATATGCTAACAAAATCTTAGCATACACTCTTTAAAAAAAGGGGTGTATTTTAACTCATTTTTCTTGCCACATGTATCACTTCCTTTTGGAGAGTGCAGTTACTCTAAAAAAATAGTCTCCTCACTCCCTTTAGGGAGTGGTGCTACGGTTTAACTCCCTGTTGGAGTGTAATATTACTCCCCGGTAGGGAGTAGTGTTACTCCCTGAAGGGAGTGAGGAGACTCCTTTTTGAGAGTAATTGAACTCTCCAAAAGGGAGTGGTATATGTGACAAGAAAAATGAGCTAAAGTACACCCAGATTTACAGTAGTACAGTCGTAGTGTGTCAGTAGAGTGTCGAGTACTGAAGGCAGAACCTGCACTGATGCTTTAAAAGGCAATAAAACAAGAAAAGGAGTAGTGTACATTAGATAAGTTTGTGAAGTACAAAGTGCATTAACAAGGTGCCTGCGGGTATTCCAGTGATTCAATCTCATGACCAGCTCATAAGAGATGGCCAACGCTGTATACCCTCAAAGCTCGTTTGGCCTTTTTTGCACTTCGATCCTTATTTGTGAAGGGGCTGATTATTTCATTCCTCGCGTCATCACCCCCAATGGGATAGAGTATCGATCCTGGCGATGAAACTCCCCATTCATCATCTCACAATAAAATATTTGGTGTTGTTATTGTTTCGTTGTGAAGCGACGGAAGGTAGACGAAGACGGAGGACGAAAAAAGACAGTCGCACTATGAGACGATTATTGACATTTGTTTCATCTTCTGTGTACGTCAACCTCCCGTCGCTCACAAAGGAAACCTACCAACCAGCCCAAATATTACCTTATTAGAACTGTCTTCCCCACTACAGGAGTGAAGCAGGCGACGAACGTCAGAACCATACCCGCCACGTGGTGTTTTCACACTCACATCGAGTCCCGCTATACAAGAAAGCCGTGAAGTGTCGAATATCAGGACATAGAAGGTACGCAAAAAGCCGTGACCAGAGTAGAAGGGTTCAGGGAGGGCGTTTTTTTGAATCCCGTGTTAGCGCCGCGAAGCAACTGTGGCTATGAATGAGGTACAGACACGGGCAGATGGAGAGACGACAGCAGGAAGGTAGTAGGAGACTGGGAGTTAGTAGGAGTCCTCGGTCGACTTCTAGGGGAACCGTGTCGTCACCAGAGGTGGGCACCCTCACGAGGGCGTGCGAGGGTGAGGATTTCCTCACCCTCACCTCACCCTCGCCTCACGATATTTGAGGTGAGGTGAGGGCCAATTTTTCTGGTGATGTTTGAGGTGAGGTGAGGAAAATCTTCAAAAAAAATTTGAGGTGAGGTGAGGTGAGGAAAATTTTCAAGAAACATTTTGAGGAGAGGTGAGGAAAATTTTCAAAAAATTTGAGGTGAGGTGAGGAAAACTTGATGAACGCGCACTTTATGAAAACTTTTTCCGCGCGTACACTGGATATATTTCCTTCTTTTTGCAGCTTCTGTCTCTCACCTGGGCGGGGACTGTCCTCCTCTCTCGCCGGTGATACGCGCAACTTTTACGCGTTTAACAATCGATCCACGAAGCGTTTTCTGTGATTGATTAGGACAAATCTGCCAGCAAAAAAAAAACAAAAAAACAAAAAAACGTTACATTGACTAAGCAAATTCACGATTCATTTAATTTCACGAGTTCATTGGCAGTAACTCAAAGCCAACGCGACTTTACTGATGAAGATTATTCAATCCCTGCGAACGTCACATCGAATACACAAATAGCTTGAAAAAATTGAGGTGAGGTGAGGAAAATTTCGAAAAAAAATGTCGAGGTGAGGTGATGTGAGGAAAATTTTCAAACCATTTTTTGAGGTGAGGTGAGGCAAAAAAAATCAAAAAAATTTTGAGGTAAGGAAAAATTTTCTCCCAGAAAATTGAGGTGAGGGCGAGGCTCGTGAGGACGAACGCCCACCTCTGGTCGTCACTCGTCAGGAAGGTCTTCCTGAAAACCTAGGGAAAACCTCACACAGTATAGCCGATACCGGGATATTCATCTCGGTGTGAAAGACAATCATTTTAACCACTAAGCCACGCGAGCTGTCGCGGCGTCGAATCACTGCGGGATGCGCGCCAGTCGAAGCTGGAAGGAACGTGCTCCTGGTGCGCTGTTGCCTCTGCATCATAAAGGAAAACAACATAACATGCGAGGAAATCGTCAAATCATCACAGAAAATCTGGTTTTTCGGTGTCTCCAAGAAATGGGCTCTCCCTCTTTCTTTTTGTGTAAAACAGTCAGCCCCACATCACGTCCATCTCTATAAGTGTGTATTCGTTTACCTTTTGTATGAAAGTAGACCTGATATTTTACTCAAGGCACACAAAAGGTGTCACAGGTGCTCAAATACTTTTACTCAGTTACAGACCCAGCAGCTAAGCAGAGAGTCCTGTAGTAATTCCATCGCGACTCCATGCTGCACAAACCCACACATAAGGACACCCTACGTAACCGCGTAAGACACCGCATCACAATACCCTGCTGTAATCATCGGGCAAGTAGTTGAGTATCCATATGTACAAAAGCGACAGGGTCTGAAAGGCGCGCAACTCGTCGTTGTTATTCAGTCACGAAGTTGCAGCTACGGCGAGCGTGCTCGCTGTTTGCTCGTTGTAGAAGACAATAACAAAGCTTTCCGAAAAAAAAAAAAAAAAAAACGCCAGCTTTGTGAGTTCGGCTCTGCATTCTTCCTGCTCGCCTGCCCGCCTGCCATGCTAAAACTCTCGAACATGAAGGATGGCGACTCTTCAGCTGGAGATCATTACCATCTTCTTCTTCTTATTTATCTTCACCATTACATCTTCACCATTACAGGAGATCGCACATAGCACGACTGCCTGAATACTCAAACATGACGCCGCAGCCACGAGATGGTAGGACTTAGGAATAATGCGTATTTTCACATCTCTCGCTGTCACGGTTGCCCGTCTTGCGGAATGTGTGAAACCGCAGAGTTTTGTTTCGGACATTGTCACGTTCCTCCTTTGATGTGGCGGAGATTAACGCAAATATTTCAGCTGTGGAAACTCGCCTGGGCCAGCGTCCAGTTCCTAGAACCGTTGCCGGTTCCTCGCACTCCACGTAAACAATTGGCTTTATTAATTACCAAAGTTGGATTCGTCGTTGTAGCTGGGTTTCGGTGGCCCAGACGTCGGAGACGCAGTTACGCTTCAGTCTGTCAGGGCAGGCTTTTGTAGCCACATTGCCCGTGAGGAAACACTCTACCGTCTGGTGGAATGCTGTCGCCGCTGACCAGTGTCTACTCGACTTTTCCATCACGTTCAGGGTGAGCGGCAAAGCACGTTCTAGTAAGCTCGCTAGGACTGTACTGCGCTCCGCAGCGACCCTCCCGTGCTTGGATTGTTCGCTTGGTATGGCCAGTACAAAAAGCGAACTCTCCTAGCGTTGTTATGTAGCTTGTAGGGTTGTAACGTGAAGTTATTGTCTGTGCAGATGGGACTACCTCCGTCGCTAACTCCCATGCATGATGTCCCTGATAACGCGGTCCGCCTTCGGGTGGGCCGTGCCCTTGAGCGCGCCTCCAATAACACGGTCGTCGAGGCAGCATCTTTTACGGTGCTGTTCCCGGCAAGATTTTTTTTCTGAAATCTGGTCTTCCTTCAAACCGTGTCAGCGGTGGAGGGAGGCAAAGGGGAGCGAGTTCTTCGTATATTGAAGAAGGGTCCCCGTGATAACGTGGTCCGGCCCCGGGTGGGCCGTGTCGCCGAATACGTGGCCGATAAAGAGGTCGTCGGGGCAGTGTCGCGTGCGGTGTTGTTCCCGGGAAGATTTTTCCTAAGATCTGCTTCTTGGATGTCTCCGAGAATGTTGACAGTCGCCATGTGTAAAATAGGCACGTGATTATACTAAATCACTGTTATTGCTAATTTATGTTATTGGTATATTATCTGCCCAACAGTTTGATTAACATCTTTGTGGCAAAGCAAGCCTTCGTAGGAAGCCTTCGAAAGAATGTTTCGTAGAATAGTGCCACCACCCCAGTTAACTCAGAGTTAACTCAGACGTCGTCGTCGTCATCGCGTTGCGCTAGGGGAGCAGCAGTGCCAAACATATTTAAACGCATCCGCCACACCAATAAAGTTGGATCACTGACGCCGATGATATGTAGCAGACCCGAATTTGACGTTTGTGGTGATCGCCGCGGTAATAGTATCATTCCGCCATTCTGCTCGTCTTTTCCGCCACGTACGAAAAGCAAACTCTCCCAGAGAGTGTTGTTATCTAGCTTGTAGGACTGTAACGTAAAGTTAGTGTCTGTCCAATGGGGACTACCTCCATAGGTGACTCTCCTGCTTGATGACAATACACATTCCGCCATGGAGCAGAGTGGCGGTTGCTTTTGATCTTCTAAGACTCTAAGGTTCATGGAACCGTTGCCAATGTAAAGGAGCCTAACCCAATAGGTAGCTCTCCTGCTTGATGACAATACACATTTATGCATTTTGTTGCGTTAAAGGAACTCAGCCAAGATATGAGCTGGTCTTCCACCATGATGCCAACACACACACACACACACACACACAGTATTACATTCGGTAAGCGTTATTCCATATACTACACAAAAACAAACAAACATTGTATACAGCACGCTTCATTCGTGGTGCGAATGCGCGTTGCTGGTCTTCGCAAGTTCATTGTTTCCCTCATTTCTCCGCATTTTTGGCCATATATCATTTTCCTAAAATTTGCAGGTCTCAACATGGAAATCATAAAATCCAACAAAGGAGGCGAAAAACTGTGTGCCGATGGGTACATGTACACGAAGCACAAACCTGTGCCTTCAGGGAAGAGCACAAGGCTGTAAGGGAGCCCTGATATGCGGAGACGGGAACCACTAACTAAGCGTCTCTCACACCCATCCACCGAACACCATGCAGCACCATCAACGTGGCGAAGGCGCGATACGCAATGAAACGGCTAGCAACGTGGACAACAGAAAAGCCTGCAGCGATTGTGGCCGAAACAATTTCGTGTCTTACTCCTGAAGAAAAGGTAGCACTGAAAGTTGAAGACAGTTTGAAGCGCTGTATTCGTTTGCAGAGCGCGTCTACGTATCTTCCTCAACCGGCCTCGCGGGCTTGTGATCGACGGCGAGTGGACACTAACGACTGGGCCAAACCCACAACGCTTTCTAATTTTTGACAGTGGCGTCGTTGCGGATAACCGCACGATTGTTTTTGCGGCACATAGTGGGCTCGAGCTCCTGAGCGACAGTACAACGTGGTTCATGGATGGCAACTTTAGCGTAGCACCGAAGCTCTTCAAACAGCTATATTTCATCATAGTCCCACTTAGCGAAGGGGCAGTTCCTGTTGTGTACGCGTTGATGACGTCGAAGACGCAGGAAGCCTACGAAGAACTCCTCCGTGCCGTGCTTGCGGAATGTAGAGCCAGAGACATGACGCCTGCACCGGACGTTGTTGTAACGGATTTTGAAAAAGGCGCCATGAACGCCGTTAAAGCCATTCTGGGGGAGGGCGTTCAAACGATGGGCTGTTTCTTTCACATGTGCCAAAGTACGTGGGCAAAAGTACCGCAGTAAGGACTAACCGCGAGGTACAAAGAGGACGACGTATTTCGACACTTCATCGGAATGCTAGATGGCTTGGCGTTCCTTCCCGTGGCCGACGTCACAGCTGGAATGGCAGTCCTGAAGAGTCAAATCCCGGAAGGTGCTGAACCGGTAGTGAGGTACTTTGATGAGACCTACGTCAGCGGGACATACCGACTGGTGGGAAGAGTGAACGAAAATCCCCGCATTCGGCGTACACCTCCATTGTTCCCGCCTGAGATATGGAATGTGCATGGTGTTACACTGCAGGGAGGCGATAGGACAAACAATCATGCAGAGGCATGGAATAGGAGGCACGGCACCTTGGTCGGTCATTCTCATCCAACCGTATGGCGAACGATAGAGGCATTGCGTCTAGAGCACTCCACCGTAGCAGGCAAAATAGCGCAGTTGGTAGCGGGTGCTCCCGCATCAAAAAGAAGAAAACCGACAACCTTGCAGCTCCAAGCGAGACTTCAACGTATCTGCCTAGAGTACGCAGAAGGAGCGAGGACACTGGAGAGCTTTCTGCGCGGGATTGGTCATATTGTTCGCTTGGGAATGTAGTTATGTTGAAAGCTCTGCAGAGGCAATAAACATTTCATCCAACTATGACGTCTCTCCAACAAAGACGTCTCTTTTGCTTTCAAAAACCAGGATAGCGAAAGATATTTATCGCGTAAAATACACACCGGCACACAATACATTTACAACACTTTAAAATGTTGTGTGTGCCGGTGTATACTCTATTACGCAAAAAAAAAGACTGTTGCCGGCATTTGGACAGTTTTTGATAGCGAACGATGTTGTTCAAAATGGTGATCGGGCACGGTGTCATGACGCTGTGTTCCATTCATTATCTGCAATCACCCCACCTTTTCTTTCGGGACCATTTTTTCCTTCCCTGCGACAGGGGACCATTTTTTCCGGGGCCGTTTTTTCCGAGACCATTTTTTCCGGGGCCATTTTTCCGGATTCCCCATGAAGATATTTGCAGTCTTGGGTAAGTTACTTCTAAAAAGTAACTGAGTTACAGTTATAGTTACTTTCTTGGTCAAGTAGCTAAGTTGCAGTTGCAGTGACTGAGAGAAAGTAACTTAGTTACATTACAGTTACTTTCTATTAAAATGATCATGGTGATACAATTGTTAAAAACATGCATTTATTAACATTTACTTAAGTGCGATAAAAGTATTATTGCACTTCATCAGAAGCTGTATAAGTTGATTTGTGGCTCTCCCACGGGGAAAAATACAACATGTGTACGCTACCTGAAGAAGCGCGGTGAAAAAGAACAGCATGGTGACACGCACGCGTTTCGTAGCGTGTAGAGAGAGACATGCACAAGGATAAGGAACTCGCCTCAAGATTCTTTTTCAGGTTTGAAGTTGATGTCCTGTTTGCCGAGAACGTCTTATTCTATATCTTGCACATTACAAATTAATTATTTTCGTCCTTCCATGATAAAAACTCGATGGTTGCTTCATAGAGCGCCCACGGAAGCTTCATAGCAATCATAGCTGCAACCAGTGCAGGATTAGCTATTGCACTGGTCAGTGAGCAAGTGAGCTGACCGGAAGGTTTCTCCTTGTGCATAATCCTTCCCTTGTTCATATCCAGAGGAGGCAGGACCTCGCGCCAGGGCACTGACACCATTACTCGCATATGACTCACTCCGACCCTTGAGGGTAACTATCTTCAACTGATTTCTGCTCGTAAAGAGGACAAGGCACGGGGCATATAAATGGTTACGGGCAGAAGGAAGGAAGGCACTGTTAGGGGAAAGTATGGGTACGGTTGGGTAAAGAAAAAAAAGGACGACATTTGTTCCAGTAACTAGTTACATTTTCCAGTTACATTCACAGAAATAGTAACTAGTTACAGTTAAAAGCTACTGTTCTAGAAATGTAACTAGTTACCCCCAAAAGTAACTAGTTACAGTTACAAGTTAAAAGTAACTTAGTTACTACCCAAGACTGGATATTTGCGTAATTTAGGCCATCCTTGTGCCCAAGGCCGTGCCGTTAACTCACGTGTAGTAATTTTGAATTTAACAACAGGCATTACATTCAAGTTAACGGCACGGCCATGGGCTCAAGGATGGCCCCAAATTACGCAAATATCTTCATGGGTGATCTATAAGGACGGTTCCTTGGCACCTGTCAACTTAAACCTCTAATTTTTAAGCGGTTTTTGGACGACATATTCATTCTTTAGCCACAGTTCGAAGACTCCCTTTTGTCGTTTATTGAAAACTTCGGTAACGTGCACCCCACTATAAAATTCACTCACGCCTATTCTAGAGAGAGCATAGATTTTCCAGATGTCCATATAAGCATCTCCAATGGAACCCTCGTAACAAATGTGTACCGAAAACCGACTGACTCCCAACAGTACATATCGTTTCACAGCTGCCATACCCGACATATTAAATTGGCCATCCCCTACAGTCAGGCCCTCCGTTACCGGCGCATTTTTTCCCGAGATGACGAACTGGACGCAAACCTTAACGATCTTCAAAATACGCTGGTCAGCCGAAACTTCCCCCAGGATCTTGTGAAGGACGCCATATGTAGAGCCCGCCGTACTAATCGCAGTGAACTTCTAAAAAACTCAACACGCCCCGAACGCCCCAAGCTTGTTAATCTTACAGTCACCTTCAATGGCGCGATCCCTAACATTAAAAACATACTGAAACGTCATCACCCAATTTTAACACAGTCGGAGCGCCTTGGAGAAATATTCCCAGAACAGCCTCGCATAGCATATCGTCGTACAGGGAATCTTCAAGACCACTTAGTCAGCGTAAAAGTCAATACGTCACCTCCTACAACCGAAGGCTGCCACCCATGCAACGGACGAAGATGCCAAATGTGTACTGTAATGCAGACTGCATACAGGGTACGAAGCAAAAACAGCAACTTCCAAGTAAAAATCAAAAGTGCTTCTGTCTGCAACTCATCTAACGTAATATATCTATTGGAATGCAACGCATGCAAAGCACAGTATGTTGGCCAAACTCCAACATCATTCCGAATTTGTTTTAATAATTATATATCCGATATTACAAAGAAACCAAATCTCCCTGTGTCGCGTCATTTAAATCAAACCGGCCACTCATTCAAGGACATCCGCGTGTACATCCTACAATCTGGTTTCCCCTCAGACCGTATCAGGCAACTGCGTGTATCATTCCTAATCCACAAATTCCAGTCCACGATAAACGAAGACACCGGCGTATTGTCTACAGCTCGCAGCCTTAGCTCGTAGACCAAGTCCCCCGACCGTCTTTCGTTCTTTCTGCCACCTCTCTTTTTATTAATTCAGGTTTATGAAACGACCAAGGAAAACTCTCCTGGAAGACAGCCAACACCCTGCAAGTACTCAATGGACGACCAGCAACAATGCTCCTGCAACATCATCAACGTCGCTCCACGAGCACTGTTCCCCACTCATTTCCCCCTTTCCCTTGTATATATGCCCTTAACACCTATTTCCAGGTTTAGTCATGTTGAAGGCAGAACTGACTGCCGAAACGTCGACCCTTAACTATAAATCAATTTTTAGAACCCCCTTAATTATTAATGTAATAAAAGTAGCAACCGCTTTTAACCCCTCTACGACCTCCCCAAGTCTCTTCAGCACTTCTAGTCTATTTTTTTCGCATCCATCTCTACCCAGTTATCCATATATATATATATATATATATATATATATATATATATATATATATATATATATATATAGTTGAAATAAATGGGAGACAGAAGACAAAAGTAGGGGAAGTAACAAAAAAAGGGTTTATTAAAACTTAAAAATCATAAAAGTTAGGGAGGACGTCTACGTTACGGCGGAGGCTCCGCCTTCTTCGGGACAAAAGAGCTAAATGTGGCCACGAGGCTGATAAGGGGCTTGAGAATGACGTGGTCGGTTGGGGGAAATTCCCGCCACCTGGCGGTTGTCAATTGGGGAAATTCCAGAGCGTTTTTGTGTCAGGTCCAGGAGTGGGGTCATCGTCCTTGTGGGTCAGTGGGGATTTTGATCTGGCTGAAACGAGAAAAGGCAACAGGGTCTTATCTAGGTTGTTAAACTTCTTATTGTTGACAGCATGCCAGGGTCCTCGTTAATGGCCGATCGGAATTTGTAAATTAGGTAAGATTCCCGTTGTTCCCGGGAGCGGTCGGAGATAAAGTTCGACTGGAGAATAAAAACTGAGGCTTCGTTGATTGAATGTTCTGGTTGTTTGAAATGGCGTGAGACTGGAAGATTAGGTTTCTTGGTAACATCCGATCGGTGATTGTTGAATCTAATTCGGAAAGAAGTTTTTGTCTGACCCACGTATTGGGCCCGGCATGTGTTGCATTGGATTACATAGATAACGTTGCATGAGTTACAGTCTACGTCTGCGTTGATCTTGACGGTAAATTTGGAATTCGTACTTCTGACAGTTTGTGCGGTCTGCATTAACTTGCAAATCTGGCATCTCCTGCCATTACATGGATGACAGCCCGCCGGAGGGCTAGTGGGTTCGCCTACTTTAGAGCGGACCAAGCTATCTTGTAAGTTACGTGTACGTCTGTAAGCGACACGTGGTGGATTAGGAAATATGTTTTTCGTGCGTTCTGACTGGAGAAGGATACTGTGGTGGCGGCTAAGTATGTTGTTAATGTTTGGGATATTCCCGGCGAATGTTACTGTTAAGTTCACAGCATTACTTTCTGATTTGTTTTGTCTTTTCTCCAGTAAGCTTAGACGGTTTGCCTTGCGAGCTCTGTTGAGAGCATCTTGAACTAGATCGGGTGGATACTGACGACCGACAAAGGTTTGTTGCAGCTGTTCTAAATTTCTGTCCAGATCGTCGTCATTCGAGCAGATTCTCCTATACCGAAGGGCTTGACTATAGGGAATGGCCAGTTTCGTGTGGCGAGGATGACAACTATGGAATGACAAGTACTGCTGAGAGTCTGTGGGTTTACGGAACAGATCAGACGTTAAAACTCCATTGGTTAGCTTAATTTGAACATCAAGAAAGCTAACAGTGACGGCAGAATAGGTGTGAGTGAAGTTGATAGAAGTATGGAACTAATTGAAATCGCGTATAAATTCCAATAGGTTGTCTTCCGAATGTGGCCAGATCATAAATATGTCATCAAGGTAGCGCTTGTATAAAGTGGGTTTGTCCTCTCGCGTGCTCAAGAATGCTTCTTCTAGTGAACCCATGAATAGATTTGCATAGTTTGGTGTATATATATATATATATATATATATATATAGATACTTATTGAACGATGCGACAGCACCAGAGGACACGTGTTTCGCCGTGTTTGCGGCTCGTCGGCTCTGGGTAGCTGCGCATCGTTCGAGATTGGCAAACCAGGGGTCACTCAGCGAGCGATATACACCTGGGAGGGTGACTGGGCACTCCTCAATGCCACAGTGCAAGCCAGTGAATTATAAAGAAGGGGGAAAAGCCATAAAAAAAATAAGTAAATGATGCTAGACGTGTTTGAAATTCAAACTTACAGATTAAAATGGCTTCTATGGCTGCACGTAGAGAAACAGATACTTATTGAACGATGCGACAGCACCAGAGGACACGTGTTTCGCCGTGTTTGCGGCTCGTCGGCTCTGGGTAGCTGCGCATCGTTCGAGATTGGCAAACCAGGGGTCACTCAGCGAGCGATATACACCTGGGAGGGTGACTGGGCACTCCTCAATGCCACAGTGCAAGCCAGTGAATTATAAAGAAGGGGGAAAAGCCATAAAAAAAATAAGTAAATGATGCTAGACGTGTTTGAAATTCAAACTTACAGATTAAAATGGCTTCTATGGCTGCACGTAGAGAAACAGATACTTATTGAACGATGCGACAGCACCAGAGGACACGTGTTTCGCCGTGTTTGCGGCTCGTCGGCTCTGGGTAGCTGCGCATCGTTCGAGATTGGCAAACCAGGGGTCACTCAGCGAGCGATGTACACCTGGGAGGGTGACTGGGCACTCCTCAATGCCACAGTGCAAGCCAGTGAATTATAAAGAAGGGGGAAAAGCCATAAAAAAATAAGTAAATGATGCTAGACGTGTTTGAAATTCAAACTTACAGATTAAAATGGCTTCTATGGCTGCACGTAGAGAAACAGATACTTATTGAACGAAGCGACAGCACCAGATGACACGTGTTTCGCCGTGTTTGCGGCTCGTCGGCTCTGGGTAGCTGCGCATCGTTCGAGATTGGCAAACCAGGGGTCACTCAGCGAGCGATATACACCTGGGAGGGTGACTGGGCACTCCTCAATGCCACAGTGCAAGCCAGTGAATTATAAAGAAGGGGGAAAAGCCATAAAAAAATAAGTAAATGATGCTAGACGTGTTTGAAATTCAAACTTACAGATTAAAATGGCTTCTATGGCTGCACGTAGAGAAACAGATACTTATTGAACGATGCGACAGCACCAGAGGACACGTGTTTCGCCGTGTTTGCGGCTCGTCGGCTCTGGGTAGCTGCGCATCGTTCGAGATTGGCAAACCAGGGGTCACTCAGCGAGCGATATACACCTGGGAGGGTGACTGGGCACTCCTCAATGCCACAGTGCAAGCCAGTGAATTATAAAGAAGGGGGAAAAGCCATAAAAAAATAAGTAAATGATGCTAGACGTGTTTGAAATTCAAACTTACAGATTAAAATGGCTTCTATGGCTGCACGTAGAGAAACAGATACTTATTGAACGATGCGACAGCACCAGAGGACACGTGTTTCGCCGTGTTTGCGGCTCGTCGGCTCTGGGTAGCTGCGCATCGTTCGAGATTGGCAAACCAGGGGTCACTCAGCGAGCGATGTACACCTGGGAGGGTGACTGGGCACTCCTCAATGCCACAGTGCAAGCCAGTGAATTATAAAGAAGGGGGAAAAGCCATAAAAAAAATAAGTAAATGATGCTAGACGTGTTTGAAATTCAAACTTACAGATTAAAATGGCTTCTATGGCTGCACGTAGAGAAACAGATACTTATTGAACGATGCGACAGCACCAGAGGACACGTGTTTCGCCGTGTTTGCGGCTCGTCGGCTCTGGGTAGCTGCGCATCGTTCGAGATTGGCAAACCAGGGGTCACTCAGCGAGCGATATACACCTGGGAGGGTGACTGGGCACTCCTCAATGCCACAGTGCAAGCCAGTGAATTATAAAGACGGGGGAAAAGCCATAAAAAAAATAAGTAAATGATGCTAGACGTGTTTGAAATTCAAACTTACAGATTAAAATGGCTTCTATGGCTGCACGTAGAGAAACAGATACTTATTGAACGATGCGACAGCACCAGAGGACACGTGTTTCGCCGTGTTTGCGGCTCGTCGGCTCTGGGTAGCTGCGCATCGTTCGAGATTGGCAAACCAGGGGTCACTCAGCGAGCGATGTACACCTGGGAGGGTGACTGGGCACTCCTCAATGCCACAGTGCAAGCCAGTGAATTATAAAGAAGGGCGAAAAGCCATAAAAAAATAAGTAAATGATGCTAGACGTGTTTGAAATTCAAACTTACAGATTAAAATGGCTTCTATGGCTGCACGTAGAGAAACAGATACTTATTGAACGATGCGACAGCACCAGAGGACACGTGTTTCGCCGTGCTTGCGGCTCGTCGGCTCTGGGTAGCTGCGCATCGTTCGAGATTGGCAAACCAGGGGTCACTCAGCGAGCGATATACACCTGGGAGGGTGACTGGGCACTCCTCAATGCCACAGTGCAAGCCAGTGAATTATAAAGAAGGGGGAAAAGCCATAAAAAAAATAAGTAAATGATGCTAGACGTGTTTGAAATTCAAACTTACAGATTAAAATGGCTTCTATGGCTGCACGTAGAGAAACAGATACTTATTGAACGATGCGACAGCACCAGAGGACACGTGTTTCGCCGTGTTTGCGGCTCGTCGGCTCTGGGTAGCTGCGCATCGTTCGAGATTGGCAAACCAGGGGTCACTCAGCGAGCGATATACACCTGGGAGGGTGACTGGGCACTCCTCAATGCCACAGTGCAAGCCAGTGAATTATAAAGAAGGGGGAAAAGGGGGCTTTTCCCCCTTCTTTATAATTAACTGGCTTGCACTGTGGCATTGAGCAGTGCCTAGTCACCCTCCCAGGTGTATATCGCTCGCTGAGTGACCCCTGGTTTGCCAATCTCGAACGATGCGCAGCTACGCAGAGCCGACGAGCCGCAAACACGGCGAAACACGTGTCCTCTGGTGCTGTCGCATCGTTCAATAAGTATATGTTTCTCTACGTGCAGCCATAGAAGCCATTTTAATCTGTAAGTTTGAATTTCAAACACGTCTAGCATCATTTACTTATTTTTTTTATGGCTTTTCCCCCTTCTTTATAATTCACTGGCTTGCACTGTGGCATTGAGGAGTGCCCAGTCACCCTCCCAGGTGTATATCGCTCGCTGAGTGACCCCTGGTTTGCCAATCTCGAACGATGCGCAGCTACCCAGAGCCGACGAGCCGCAAACACGGCGAAACACGTGTCCTCTGGTGCTGTCGCATCGTTCAATAAGTATCTGTTTCTCTACGTGCAGCCATAGAAGCCATTTTAATCTGTAAGTTTGAATTTCAAACACGTCTAGCATCATTTACTTATTTTTTTTATGGCTTTTCCCCCTTCTTTATAATTCACTGGCTTGCACTGTGGCATTGAGGAGTGCCCAGTCACCCTCCCAGGTGTATATCGCTCGCTGAGTGACCCCTGGTTTGCCAATCTCGAACGATGCGCAGCTACCCAGAGCCGACGAGCCGCAAACACGGCGAAACACGTGTCCTCTGGTGCTGTCGCATCGTTCAATAAGTATCTGTTTCTCTACGTGCAGCCATAGAAGCCATTTTAATCTGTAAGTTTGAATTTCAAACACGTCTAGCATCATTTACTTATTTTTTTATGGCTTTTCGCCCTTCTTTATAATTCACTGGCTTGCACTGTGGCATTGAGGAGTGCCCAGTCACCCTCCCAGGTGTATATCGCTCGCTGAGTGACCCCTGGTTTGCCAATCTCGAACGATGCGCAGCTACCCAGAGCCGACGAGCCGCAAACACGGCGAAACACGTGTCCTCTGGTGCTGTCGCATCGTTCAATAAGTATCTGTTTCTCTACGTGCAGCCATAGAAGCCATTTTAATCTGTAAGTTTGAATTTCAAACACGTCTAGCATCATTTACTTATTTTTTTTATGGCTTTTCCCCCTTCTTTATAATTCACTGGCTTGCACTGTGGCATTGAGGAGTGCCCAGTCACCCTCCCAGGTGTATATCGCTCGCTGAGTGACCCCTGGTTTGCCAATCTCGAACGATGCGCAGCTACCCAGAGCCGACGAGCCGCATACACGGCGAAACACGTGTCCTCTGGTGCTGTAGCATCGTTCAATAAGTATCTGTTTCTCTACGTGCAGCCATAGAAGCCATTTTAATCTGTAAGTTTGAATTTCAAACACGTCTAGCATCATTTACTTATTTTTTTATGGCTTTTCCCCCTTCTTTATAATTCACTGGCTTGCACTGTGGCATTGAGGAGTGCCCAGTCACCCTCCCAGGTGTATATCGCTCGCTGAGTGACCCCTGGTTTGCCAATCTCGAACGATGCGCAGCTACCCAGAGCCGACGAGCCGCAAACACGGCGAAACACGTGTCCTCTGGTGCTGTCGCATCGTTCAATAAGTATCTGTTTCTCTACGTGCAGCCATAGAAGCCATTTTAATCTGTAAGTTTGAATTTCAAACACGTCTAGCATCATTTACTTATTTTTTTATGGCTTTTCCATCTTCTTTATAATTCACTGGCTTGCACTGTGGCATTGAGGAGTGCCCAGTCACCCTCCCAGGTGTATATCGCTCGCTGAGTGACCCCTGGTTTGCCAATCTCGAACGATGCGCAGCTACCCAGAGCCGACGAGCCGCAAACACGGCGAAACACGTGTCCTCTGGTGCTGTCGCATCGTTCAATAAGTATCTGTTTCTCTACGTGCAGCCATAGAAGCCATTTTAATCTGTAAGTTTGAATTTCAAACACGTCTAGCATCATTTACTTATTTTTTTATGGCTTTTCCCCCTTCTTTATAATTCACTGGCTTGCACTGTGGCATTGAGGAGTGCCCAGTCACCCTCCCAGGTGTATATCGCTCGCTGAGTGACCCCTGGTTTGCCAATCTCGAACGATGCGCAGCTACCCAGAGCCGACGAGCCGCAAACACGGCGAAACACGTGTCCTCTGGTGCTGTCGCATCGTTCAATAAGTATCTGTTTCTCTACGTGCAGCCATAGAAGCCATTTTAATCTGTAAGTTTGAATTTCAAACACGTCTAGCATCATTTACTTATTTTTTTATGGCTTTTCCCCCTTCTTTATAATTCACTGGCTTGCACTGTGGCATTGAGGAGTGCCCAGTCACCCTCCCAGGTGTATATCGCTCGCTGAGTGACCCCTGGTTTGCCAATCTCGAACGATGCGCAGCTACCCAGAGCCGACGAGCCGCAAACACGGCGAAACACGTGTCCTCTGGTGCTGTCGCATCGTTCAATAAGTATCTGTTTCTCTACGTGCAGCCATAGAAGCCATTTTAATCTGTAAGTTTGAATTTCAAACACGTCTAGCATCATTTACTTATCTTTTTATGGCTTTTCCATCTTCTTTATAATTCACTGGCTTGCACTGTGGCATTGAGGAGTGCCCAGTCACCCTCCCAGGTGTATATCGCTCGCTGAGTGACCCCTGGTTTGCCAATCTCGAACGATGCGCAGCTACCCAGAGCCGACGAGCCGCAAACACGGCGAAACACGTGTCCTCTGGTGCTGTCGCATCGTTCAATAAGTATCTGTTTCTCTACGTGCAGCCATAGAAGCCATTTTAATCTGTAAGTTTGAATTTCAAACACGTCTAGCATCATTTACTTATTTTTTTATGGCTTTTCCCCCTTCTTTATAATTCACTGGCTTGCACTGTGGCATTGAGGAGTGCCCAGTCACCCTCCCAGGTGTATATCGCTCGCTGAGTGACCCCTGGTTTGCCAATCTCGAACGATGCGCAGCTACCCAGAGCCGACGAGCCGCAAACACGGCGAAACACGTGTCCTCTGGTGCTGTCGCATCGTTCAATAAGTATCTGTTTCTCTACGTGCAGCCATAGAAGCCATTTTAATCTGTAAGTTTGAATTTCAAACACGTCTAGCATCATTTACTTATTTTTTTTATGGCTTTTCCCCCTTCTTTATAATTCACTGGCTTGCACTGTGGCATTGAGGAGTGCCCAGTCACCCTCCCAGGTGTATATCGCTCGCTGAGTGACCCCTGGTTTGCCAATCTCGAACGATGCGCAGCTACCCAGAGCCGACGAGCCGCAAACACGGCGAAACACGTGTCCTCTGGTGCTGTCGCATCGTTCAATAAGTATCTGTTTCTCTACGTGCAGCCATAGAAGCCATTTTAATCTGTAAGTTTGAATTTCAAACACGTCTAGCATCATTTACTTATTTTTTTATGGCTTTTCCCCCTTCTTTATAATTCACTGGCTTGCACTGTGGCATTGAGGAGTGCCCAGTCACCCTCCCAGGTGTATATCGCTCGCTGAGTGACCCCTGGTTTGCCAATCTCGAACGATGCGCAGCTACCCAGAGCCGACGAGCCGCAAACACGGCGAAACACGTGTCCTCTGGTGCTGTCGCATCGTTCAATAAGTATCTGTTTCTCTACGTGCAGCCATAGAAGCCATTTTAATCTGTAGGTTTGAATTTCAAACACGTCTAGCATCATTTACTTATTTTTTTTATGGCTTTTCCCCCTTCTTTATAATTCACTGGCTTGCACTGTGGCATTGAGGAGTGCCCAGTCACCCTCCCAGGTGTATATCGCTCGCTGAGTGACCCCTGGTTTGCCAATCTCGAACGATGCGCAGCTACCCAGAGCCGACGAGCCGCAAACACGGCGAAACACGTGTCCTCTGGTGCTGTCGCATCGTTCAATAAGTATCTGTTTCTCTACGTGCAGCCATAGAAGCCATTTTAATCTGTAAGTTTGAATTTCAAACACGTCTAGCATCATTTACTTATTTTTTTATGGCTTTTCCATCTTCTTTATAATTCACTGGCTTGCACTGTGGCATTGAGGAGTGCCCAGTCACCCTCCCAGGTGTATATCGCTCGCTGAGTGACCCCTGGTTTGCCAATCTCGAACGATGCGCAGCTACCCAGAGCCGACGAGCCGCAAACACGGCGAAACACGTGTCCTCTGGTGCTGTCGC
The DNA here is from genome assembly GCF_037126465.1 of Ornithodoros turicata. Taxonomy (NCBI): domain Eukaryota; kingdom Metazoa; phylum Arthropoda; class Arachnida; order Ixodida; family Argasidae; genus Ornithodoros; species Ornithodoros turicata. The sequence goes on along the minus strand of NC_088201.1, from coordinate 214,546,367 downwards.
ATCGTTCAATAAGTATCTGTTTCTCTACGTGCAGCCATAGAAGCCATTTTAATCTGTAAGTTTGAATTTCAAACACGTCTAGCCTCATTTACTTATTTTTTTATGGCTTTTCCCCCTTCTTTATAATTCACTGGCTTGCACTGTGGCATTGAGGAGTGCCCAGTCACCCTCCCAGGTGTATATCGCTCGCTGAGTGACCCCTGGTTTGCCAATCTCGAACGATGCGCAGCTACCCAGAGCCGACGAGCCGCAAACACGGCGAAACACGTGTCCTCTGGTGCTGTCGCATCGTTCAATAAGTATCTGTTTCTCTACGTGCAGCCATAGAAGCCATTTTAATCTGTAAGTTTGAATTTCAAACACGTCTAGCATCATTTACTTATTTTTTTATGGCTTTTCCCCCTTCTTTATAATTCACTGGCTTGCACTGTGGCATTGAGGAGTGCCCAGTCACCCTCCCAGGTGTATATCGCTCGCTGAGTGACCCCTGGTTTGCCAATCTCGAACGATGCGCAGCTACCCAGAGCCGACGAGCCGCAAACACGGCGAAACACGTGTCCTCTGGTGCTGTCGCATCGTTCAATAAGTATCTGTTTCTCTACGTGCAGCCATAGAAGCCATTTTAATCTGTAAGTTTGAATTTCAAACACGTCTAGCATCATTTACTTATTTTTTTATGGCTTTTCCATCTTCTTTATAATTCACTGGCTTGCACTGTGGCATTGAGGAGTGCCCAGTCACCCTCCCAGGTGTATATCGCTCGCTGAGTGACCCCTGGTTTGCCAATCTCGAACGATGCGCAGCTACCCAGAGCGGACGAGCCGCAAACACGGCGAAACACGTGTCCTCTGGTGCTGTCGCATCGTTCAATAAGTATCTGTTTCTCTACGTGCAGCCATAGAAGCCATTTTAATCTGTAAGTTTGAATTTCAAACACGTCTAGCATCATTTACTTATTTTTTTATGGCTTTTCCCCCTTCTTTATAATTCACTGGCTTGCACTGTGGCATTGAGGAGTGCCCAGTCACCCTCCCAGGTGTATATCGCTCGCTGAGTGACCCCTGGTTTGCCAATCTCGAACGATGCGCAGCTACCCAGAGCCGACGAGCCGCAAACACGGCGAAACACGTGTCCTCTGGTGCTGTCGCATCGTTCAATAAGTATCTGTTTCTCTACGTGCAGCCATAGAAGCCATTTTAGTCTGTAAGTTTGAATTTCAAACACGTCTAGCATCATTTACTTATTTTTTTTATGGCTTTTCCCCCTTCTTTATAATTCACTGGCTTGCACTGTGGCATTGAGGAGTGCCCAGTCACCCTCCCAGGTGTATATCGCTCGCTGAGTGACCCCTGGTTTGCCAATCTCGAACGATGCGCAGCTACCCAGAGCCGACGAGCCGCAAACACGGCGAAACACGTGTCCTCTGGTGCTGTCGCATCGTTCAATAAGTATCTGTTTCTCTACGTGCAGCCATAGAAACCATTTTAATCTGTAAGTTTGAATTTCAAACACGTCTAGCATCATTTACTTATTTTTTTATGGCTTTTCCCCCTTCTTTATATGTATATATATATACATATATATATATATTAGAAGCTTAGGAGGGCGGTTGACCACGAGAATGAAATAAGCAGGAAAAATCAGAAGACGACAAAGAGCTTACACAAGAGCGACAGGAAAACACAAAGGGGAGTTTATTAACATATATAGGGATAGGGGTCGGTCGACGTTTCGGCAGTCAGCGCTGCCTTCGACGGGACTGGGGTTTGGTGACAAGAACAAGCTTTATATATGGGAGAGGGTTATGTACAAGGGAAAGAGAGCAGCGCATGCGCTTTTGTCATGACTAACATAGGTTGGTGACTAAGTGAAAGGAGAATGACCGGGTCTGTGCAGCAGGACCTTGAGGAAATACCCGTGAGCCTGAAAAAGAGACAAAAGAGTGTATGTATTGTGCTGGATTAGGAATGCAGGTTGCGAATAGTAGAAAGGATTCCTGAATCTTCGTTTATCTGACACTGGAATTTATGAATGAGATAAGACTCGCGCTGTTCCCTGAGCCGCTGGGAAAGAAAGCCTGACTGCAGGATGAAAATAGATATATTGGTGATTGAGTGTCCTGGTTTACTGAAATGGCGGGACACTGGCAGATTAGGTTTCTTCGCGACGTCAGATTTGTGGTTATTGAATCGCGTTCTAAATGAAGTAGCTGTCTGTCCGATATATTGGGCGTTGCATTCATTACATTGAAGAAGATAGACAACATTGGAAGAATTACAGTTAAAGTCGCCATTAATGTTGACCCGATAATTAGAATTGGTACTATCTGCAGAGTTAGCGGCTTGCATTGATTTACAAATTTGGCATCTAGTTGCATTACAAGGGTGGCAACCAATGTTATTTTCTGGAAGTTTGTTAATTTTGGCATTTACTAGTCTGTCTTGGATGTTCCGCGCCCGGCGATAACTTACGCGCGGTGGCTGTGAGAATATTTCCTTCATCCGATCAGATTGTGAAAGAATTGTGTAGTGGCGGTTGAGTATCCGGCTAATGTTAGGAACGCTGCCATTGAATGTGACAGTGAGATTTGCTGCAGAATTTCCATTGGCTCGGGGAGATCTTTGGAGCAATTGTTGGCGATCTGTGGATCTTGCTCTGGCTATAGCGTCTTTAACAAGTTTGTCCGGGTATTCACGATCAATGAAGGTTTGTTCTAGTCGTTGGAGATGGTTGTCTAGTTCGGCATCGTTAGTGCATATTCTGCGGTAGCGCAATGCCTGACTATAAGGTATGGCTAACTTAGTATGCCTTGGATGGCAACTGCGGAACGATAAGTATTGCTGAGCATCTGTAGGCTTCCGGTATAAGTTGGTTGAGATGCCGCCGTTTTGTAACTTGACTTCCACATCCAAGAAGGTAACAGTGGAGGCGGAGTAGTGGGAGGTAAATTGAATGTTAGGGTGAATTTGGTTGACCCGGTTGATGAACGTGAGAAGATCGCTTTCAGGATGAGGCCATATGATAAAAATATCATCTAAAAATCTCTTGTACACCAGTGGTTTCAACACGGAACATTCGAGAAATGTTTCCTCCAGGGATGCCATGAAGATATGTGCATAGTTGGGGGCCATTCTCGTGCCCATAGCTGTCCCGTTAACTTGCAGATAGTGCTTGTTATCAAATTCAAAGTTATTGGAGGTGAAAATAAGTGTTAGCAGTTCGGTGAGGACAGTAGGATCATACGGCTGGTCAGGTTGATTTTTGTATGCTGAAACGGCCGCTGCTATACCATCTGCGTGGGGAATATTAGTGTAAAGGGACGTGACGTCTAACGTTGCCAAGAGACAGCTTGAGGGAACGGTTACTTGCGATACAGTTTGAAGGAAATGGTTGGTATCTTTGACGTAGGAAGGTAATTTAGGGGGGATAGATTTGAGAACGTGATCGACGAAGGACGATATATTTTCTGTAGCGGTACCGTTACAGGACACAATTGGTCTTCCGGGATTGCCTGGTTTATGTATCTTAGGGAGCATGTAAAATCGGCCTGGTTTAGGGTCTTTGGGAAGTAAGTATTCGTAGAGCGCATCGCCAATTTTCTTAGTGGTCTTTAACCGTTTTAGTGTTTTACATATATCTGCGGCAATTTCATTAGTGGGGTCGGATTAGAGCGGTTTGTAAAAGTCTGTACAATTAAGTTGACGGAGTCCTTCCGCCACATAAGCTCTCTTATCCATTACGACTATGGCACTTCCTTTATCAGCCTGTTTGATGATGATACCTTCGTTGCTTTCTAGCGCGGACAAGCTTTGCTGTTCTGCTTTCGTAAGATTGTGCCGGAATTTCCGATGTTTGAGCTTGCATAAGTACTGAGAATATCTTTCTGAACATATTTTGACACACATACATTTGATATACATATCAAGACTTTTATCTCGGTTCGGGTTGGGAGTAAAATCGGATTTTATACGGAAAGGATTTAGATTTGATTGCGGTTTGTCGTAGAAGTATTCCGTAAGGCGTAGTCGCCGCGCAAAGTTGTCAAGATCCAGATGTAGCTGATATTCATCGATTTTACTGTTATTGGGACAAAACGATAATCCCTTCTCCAGTAGAGAGATTTCCGCGGGTGTAAGGTCACGGGAAGAAAGGTTCACTACGCTACATTTTGTTAGTGTGGGGATGTCGGGGGCAAACTGGCTGTTGCTGTCTAACGGGGTATCTGGACGTAGTTGTGAAGTATTGCTACGGGCTTCGGAATTAGGGGGTGCCGAATCTGTGGAAATATTATGAGTTGGAGGGCAATCGATTTTGTCTCTAAATAATTTCTTTTGCTTTCGGAGCTTCAGGTGGATGTTTGTCTTTTGGAGGAATTTGTCTAACTCCGATCTATGAGAATGTGACAACGGGGTAGTGCTGTTAATGGCGTCGGCGTCTTCGGATAGAGAGTGGATAGTATCTTGGCAGTGAGAAATTAGAATTTTAGTTAGGTCTAAAGATGCTTTGTTAAGAATGGACAGCCATTGCACATTGCGTTCATGGTTCAGGGGGAAGGTTGATGTTTTGTGGATTTCTAGTCCACGCGGAATCCTGTCGTTTTCATGATAAGTAGCCAAAGTATCACGATGGGAGGTGTAGCGTGCAACTTTATCCGCGATTTTTTTGAGTTTAAAGAACGCCTCAGTGCTACTGCTGACAATTTGTGGAGAGTGAATTGGTACTGACTCACCGGCTAGTCAATCCTGCTGCTTGGATCGTGACGATTTCTCGGCACGTGTGCTTCTTTGTGCCCATGCTGCAGCCTCCTGGAGTGTCGGCCATACGGGGTCCGGCGTTCCAGTGCTTGCTGTACGTGTGGGTAGGCGACAGAGCAGCGGGGTACCAGGGACCGCAGTCGGTGGGCGATCTGGGTGACTCCTTCGAAACTGGGGTGGAGGCCGCTAGCTGCAAGGACTCTGGTTGGGGGCTGTCGGTGGAAACCATGGTCCAGGAAATACAGGTCACTGGCACTTCGGCACAGGGTCATCAGTCGTTGGTTGAACGCAAATGCCCGGGGATTGCACTGGAATTCGCGTCGCCTGTCAAGATAAGGACGACGGCGGTTGTAGGATCTGGGTAAAATGAGGGTACATACCACAAGTTCGATGTTTCCCCGAGAGCGAATGTGGTCGATGAGTTGCACATAGCGACGGATGGCCATGTCGGGATCGGTGTCCGGCATGTCATTCGTCCCACAGTGCAACACCACGACACGAACACTTGCGGGCAGCTGGTCCACCTCTTCTTTGAAGTCTGCGATTCGGCCTCCGCTCTTGGACACGAACATTGTCGGGGCAGTACGGGATCGGTGTCACCAACCTATGTTAGTCATGACAAAAGCGCATGCGCTGCTCTCTTTCGCTTGTACATAACCCTCTCCATTATATAAAGCTTGTTCTTGTCACCAAACCCCAGTCCCGTCGAAGGCAGCGCTGACTGCCGAAATGTCGACCCCTATCCCTATATGTGTTAATAAACTCCCCTTTGTGTTTTCCTGCAAGCTCTTTGTCATCTTCTGATATTTCCTGCTTATATATATATATATATATATATATATATATATATAATGCAGAAAAAATCCATTAAAGAAACAAGTAAATGACACCAGACGTGTTTGAAATTTATGGCTTCTATGGCTGCACGCAGAGAAACAGATACTCATGGAACGATGCGACAGCACCAGAGGACATGTGTTTCGCCGTGTTTGCGGCTCGTCAGCTCTGGGTAGCTGCACATCGTTCGGAATTGGCAAACCAGGGGTCGCTCAGCGAGCTATATACACCTGGGAGGGTGGCTGAGCACTCCTCAATGTCACAGTGCAGGCCAGTGAATTATAATGCAGAAAAAAAGCCATTAAAGAAACAAGTAAATGACACTAGACGTGTTTCAAATTCAAAATTACAGATTAAGATGGCTTCTATGGCTGCACGCAGAGAGACAGATACTCATGGAACGATGCGACAGCACCAGAGGACACGTGTTTCGCCGTGTTTATATATATATATATATATATATATATATATATATATATGTATATTATACAAATATCAAAATGAGCGAATGCCCCATGGCTGCATGTGAGACGTATGTTTACAACTCAAGCGTGCCACAATCCCAGCTATGGGCGGCTGTTTCGAGCTTGTTGGCTCTCATCGACACAGCGTAGGGATGTGACACGCTCATGGGTCCGCACGAACGCTGTATCTCTACAAGACACCAGTGTTCCAGGGTGTTAGCAACACCCCTGGAAGCCGCTGTGCAAACCCAGTAGGTACAGATACAATTATAAACATGAGCGAATGCTCCATGACTGCAGATGAGGCATATGTTTACAAGTCAAGCGTGCCACAATCACAGCTGTTGACGGCCGTTTTCAGCTAGTTGACTCTTATCGGCACAGCGTAGGAATGTGACACTCTCATGGGTTGACAGGAACACTGTGCCTCTACATGACATCAGTGTTCCAGGGTGTTAGCAACAACCCTGGAGGCCGCTGTGCAAAGTAATTAGGTACAGATACAAATATAAAAATGAGCGAATGCTCCATGACTGCTGTGAGGTATATGTTTACAAGTCAAGCGTGCCACAATCCCGGCTGTGGACAGCCGTTTCGAGCTAGTTGGCTCTCATCGGCACAGCGCAGGGATGTGACATGCTCATGGGTGGCAGGAACACTGTGACAATACAAGACATCAGTGTTCCAGGGTGTTAGCAACACTTCTGGAGGCTGCTGTGCAAACTAATTAGGTACAGATACAAATATGAAAATGAGCGAATGCTCCATGACTGCTGTGAAGTATATGTTTACAAGTCAAGCGTGCCACAATCCCGGCTGTGGACGGCCGTTTCGAGCTAGTTGGCTCTCATCGACACAGCGTAGGGATGTGACACGCTCATAGGTTGCCAAGAACACTGTGCCTCTACAAGACATCAGTGTTCCAGGGTGTTAGCAACACCTCTGGAGGCCGCTGTGCAAAGCCAGTAGGTACAGATACAAATATAAAAATGAGCGAAAGCTCCATGACTGCACGTGAGGCATATGTTTACAAGTCAAGCGTGCCACAATCCCGGCTGTGGACGGCCGTTTCGAGCTAGTTGGGTCTCATCCGCACAGTGTAGGGATGTGACACGCTCATGGGTTGGCAGGAACACTGCGCCTCTACAAGACATCAGTGTTTCAGGGTGTTAGCAACACCTCTGGAGGCCGCTGTGCAAAGCCAGTAGGTACATATACAAATACAAAAATGAGCGAATGCTCCATGACTGCAAGTGAGGCATATGTTTACAAGTCAAGCGTGCCACAATCCCGGCTATGGACGGCCGTTTCGACCTAGTTGGCTCTCATCGGCACAGCGTAGGGATGTGACACGCTCATGGGTTGACAGGAACACTGTGCCTCTACATGACATCAGTGTTCCAGGGTGTTAGCAACACCTCTGGAGGCCGCTGTGCAAAGCCAATAGGTACAGATACAAATATAAAAATGAGCGAAAGCTCCATGACTGCACGTGAGGCATATGTTTACAAGTCAAGCGTGCCACAATCCCGGCTGTGGACGGCCGTTTCGAGCTAGTTGGGTCTCATCCGCACAGCGTAGGGATGTGACACGCTCATGGGTTGGCAGGAACACTGCGCCTCTACAAGACATCAGTGTTTCATGGTGTTAGCAACACCTCTGGAGGCCGCTGTGCAAAGCCAGTAGGTACATATACAAATACAAAAATGAGCGAATGCTCCATGACTGCAAGTGAGGCATATGTTTACAAGTCAAGCGTGCCACAATCCCGGCTATGGACGGCCGTTTCGAGCTAGTTGGCTCTCATCGGCACAGCGTAGGGATGTGACACGCTCATGGGTTGACAGGAACACTGTGTCTGAACAAGACATCGGTGTTCCAGGGTGTTAGCAACACCTCTGGAGGCCGTTGGCAGGAACACTGTGCCTCTACAAGACATCAGTGTTCCAGGGTGTTAGCAACACCTCTGGAGGCCGCTGTGCAAATTCATTAGGTACAGATACAAATATAAAAATGAGCGAATGCTCCATGACTGCACGTGAGGCATATGTTTACAAGTCAAGCGTGCCACAATCCCGGCTGTGGACGGCCGTTTCGAGCAAGTTGGCTCTTTGCGGCACAGCGTAAAAAGAAATTTCTTCGATGGCGCCACCTGTTCACGAACTATTCAGCCAGCGATTTTCCTGAAACAATTCTCAGATGTTACTGGTAGAATCAATGTCATATTTCTCTCTCAGTGCAAAAAGGAGCGTTCAAGAGGAAACTTGTCTTCTGATCGCTTGCGGATAGACGACGCAATCGCTATACAGAGATAACGGCCGATATCGTCCCGAACGGCGTACAAGGTACGAGACACTTGAAGTAGTGACGCGTTAGATGCAGTTGGACGCCAACACCAGTGTTTGTTAGAAGGCTGGAGATATATGTAAGTTAATTATTTTTTCATCCACCACCGGGTACCTGGGGCAGCCAGTACTTCCCTCTAAGTTACATGTGGTTCACTGTATACTGCGCTTGACAGAACGCTACAGAAACACCTCCTTATTTTTAGGGCACCTTGAGACGATCGGTTTCGTTTTTTCTCCTGCAAAACCTCTTCGTGTTGTGTTTTTTGTATCCCGTATGTTGTATCCACGTTGCTTAGCACATCACTGCGACGTGGGCAGCGTAGACGAACGCTGTGCTGCGTACGAGAATAATACTGAGTTTTAATATATTGTACGCTGATGTGTTTGCGTATGTACGCGATAGCATGGTGGTTTTGCGCAATGCTCAACGCTCTATTTATGTATTGCGCGTACGCAGAATCACCAACTCTATCCCTTACGCAGCAAATGCGATAGCGTACGATATACTAAAACTGTCTATCCTGCCAGGACCGGTCGAGCGGAAATATATCCCAGGCTAGTTAGGCGCTCATTGAGGTTCACAAGCTCCCAGACAAGGAGCGTATTCTGCATAATTTTCTTCGCAGATTCAAGATTCTCAAGATTCAAGGATCTCTCTTCACTTGAACTGCGTATTATCTGAAGCATCCCAAGTTGGGATTAGAGTTCGTGTGCAATCGGACGACTGGCAAGGTCCATCATTAGAACATGTAATCAATGAACGATAAAAGCGTGGGCAAATCACGCGAGACACTACCCAAGCTGCACAATGTACCGAAAGTCGAGTGCAAAAGGGGTGGACGGTATGTGTCTTATTAATGTTCTTTAGTCTCACCAGTTCGTTCAAGGTCTTCCACCTACCCGTCCACGCCTATTGCACTCGACTTTCAGTAGATTGTGCTTCTTGGGTACCTGGAAGTTTATCAGGTCCGGATTATGGGCACATGTGTTTATCGTCTGCCCCACTTGATCGCTAGACAGGCGTCTGCAGCGTTGAAAGTATATGCTTTTGTTTCTTTTTTTTTTTTTTCGTTCCCATTGGGGAAGTTTCTCGAGGTGCATCTCCAGTAGACATTGTCGTCATTGACATTAAGATACTACATCAACAACAACTTTATTTTGGCTTTGGAGAGTGGGGAGGTTCATCGCCACAGGCGATACTCTACTCCATTGCTGAAGATACTACATCGTTGCATTAGTGGATCAGCTAGAAAGGATCGAGAACCGTACTGTTCGATTTATCCTATCAATGTTCAGTAGAACACCGGCGTCCCCGGACGTCCCACAAATTGGCTCATCATTACGACCCGGATATTTAGGCACTAAAATGGGCGGGAATAGGCAGCCGTTTATATTCCAAGAAGCAAATAGACAAAATAGGCAGCAAAAATCAATAGACATACAAGCAGTTTGTCACGGAAGTACGCATCACATCCTGTCTACTAACACGTATCGCTCTTCTCGAGAAAATGCGGGCGCACCCAGACCTTGACTTGGAACAACAAGCGAACTGCTTCTGTGTCTCTTCAAGGCCAGTGTATTTCTCTGGGGCGCGCGCTGAGTTAATATCTCGGTTTCACACTAGTGACGTTTTTCGCGTAAATGAAATGCATCCCTGTTGGGACCGCATTTTTACTCGGTGATCACCCGTGAGAAAAAAAAAAACTTTAAAAAAATAACTGGTAAACAGTGCCAGATATTTGCTTGCTTTTAATGTTTTCTGTTGTTTTTTCGCACTTTTCACAGTCTCCACTCGAGTTCATGTGGGACGTACGCACTGTCGTGTTTCCTCGCGAGTAGCGTGTTTTCACACGTCTTGAAGTCCGTGTCTTCTCAGACAACAGAGCTTTCTACTCCGTGTCATATCGAAATTTCTAGTGGGTGAACAGGATCCAGCATTGCTCAAGGCTGCTGGTAACAGTGCCCGAGTCCGTGTCGCCGCACAGTGGAGACTACCGCGTGCCCGTGTCTTTCCCACAACACCCCGTTTGGATAGATTTTCTATCGCTACCGTTCCTCAAGCGTATCACGACGGTGCAATTTTGTGAGTTCTCCACTTCAAGAACAGCTTGGGACAAAAGTTTGCCGAACACGGGGGTGTCGCACTTTTGTCGGGGCGAAACCCTAACGCAAACAGGAGTGGGCGCATATGCTGAGGGATGGATAGAATGGACAGTCATCCGTTGCTTGTACGACATCTTTCTTACGTTCTTCTGTACATGTGTCTTCTGTGCCGACTACATTGTTCTGTACGTTAGCTAGCAGAGGGCCGCACACATGATGAAATACGCTACTGCCCAGTAAGCTGCTACAGCGTCTTCAACACCTTCACATATGATGCTAGATGATATCTCTAAAATATATTTCTTGGAGGCATCTGAAACAATAAAGTGAGTTAGCAAGCTAGTTTTAGCAAGGGATAATATATTATATGTCACATGAAATGTGCCAAAACTTGTCCATCACAGGTTAGCCAGACTCCCCGCGTATGCTGTTACTTGCGGTCCAATGACGCTTGTTTTTGTTTTGTTACCAGCCATATATAACGCAATAAGATCAATTAACTGTAATAACTTGGGCTACAGCAAGAGTGTCAGTAAGGGATTACCTGAAGAGGGTGAGAACAATGCACATTGAATTATATATCTGCAATTATTTACATTCTATGAATATTTCTTCCACACTCGGAAAAAATATGCATGACCCGAGCTGAGTTATTATGAATTAATAACCAATAAAGGAAGGTCTGTATCTTTAGCGCACCGGTACTCTGAGACACGAAGAATCGTTTTGATCCACGGAATTTTAGGTGAGAATCATGTGGCTGCAGTGTATGACGTCATATAATTGGTGTCATGGATGACGTAGTTGCATGGGTGAATTGTGTGCTCTATCCGTTTCGCAGGAAATACAAGTCAGTAAAAGCTGCTAAGTTGAAATGAGAACATGTGTTCCTTTCGGCCACCTGATATCGTAGCCGTTTTCAGAAGAAAAATCCGTTCGATAGATCGTCCGCAAAAAATCGTAAAATAACCTCATTTTTTCTTTATTCTGTGCATTGCGCATCTTAGGAGACACGTCATTATTTCACCCTCAATGTCAGGAGGCCGAAAGTACACACTGTCATCTCTTACGTCCTCGAAAAAGATTAAGGCGTAGGGAAGTGACACGATCTTGGGTCGGCGCTGATAGAGTGCCTTTGCCAGTCATAAATGCTCCACGGTGAGGGAGCCACTTGTGGAGCCCGCCCAGTGCAAGCCAGCAAGTACATATACAAATGGAAAATAGCCGAAGCTCTCTACCGTCACGTTGAGCATATGTTTGTAATTTGATCGTGCACCCTCAGCCGAGGACAGCTGTTTTGTTCTACTTGGAGCTCTTCAGCCCGGCGTAGGGAAGTGACACGATCTTGGGTCGGCCCTGATAGTGTGCCTCGGCGAGGCATCAATATTCCACGGTGACGGCGCCACCTGTGGATGCCGCAGTGCAAGCTAGCAAGTACATATACAAATGAAAAATAGCCGAAGCTCTCATAAATGCACCTTCACGTTGAGCATACGTATGTAATTTGACCGTGCACTCTCAGCCGAGGACAGCTGTTTCGTTCTACTTGGAGCTCTTCAGCCCGGCGTAGGGAAGTGACACGATCTTGGGTCGGCCATGATAGTGTGCCTCGGCGAAGCATCAATGTTCCACGGTGACGGCGCCACCTGTGGAGGCCGCACTGCAAGCCAGCAAGTACATATACAAATGGAAAATAGCCGAAGCTCTCTACCTTCACGTTGAGCATATGTATGTAATTTGACCGTGCACTCTCAGCCGAGGACAGCTGTTTCGTTCTACTTGGAGCTCTTCAGCCCGGCGCAGGGAAGTGACACGATCTTGGGTCGGCCATGATAGTGTGCCTCGGCGAGGCATCAATGTTCCACGGTGACGGCGCCACCTGTGGAGGCCGTAGTGCAAGCCAGCAACTACATATACAAATGGAAAATAGCCGAAGCTCTCTGCCTTCACGTTGAGCATATGTATGTAATTTGATCGTGCACTCTCAGCCGAGGACAGCTGTTTCGTTCTACTTGGAGCTCTTCAGCCCGGCGCAGGGAAGTGACACGATCTTGCGTCGGCCATGATAGTGTGCCTCGGCGAGGCATCAATGTTCCACGGTGACGGTGCCACCTGTGGAGGCCGCACTGCAAGCCAGCAAGTACATATACAAATGGAAAATAGCCGAAGCTCTCTACCTTTACGTTGAGCATATGTATGTAATTTGATCGTGCACTCTCAGCCGAGGACACCTGTTTCGTTCTACTTGGAGCTCTTCAGCCCGGCGGAGGGAAGTGACACGATCTTGGGTCGGCCATGATAGTGTGCCTCGGCGAGGCATCAATGTTCCACGGTGACGGCGCCACCTGTGGAGGCCGTAGTGCAAGCCACCAAGTACATATACAAATGGAAAAAAGCCGAAGCTCTCTACCTTCACGTTGAGCATATGTATGTAATTTGATCGTGCACTCTCAGCCGAGGACAGCTGTTTCGTTCTACTTGGAGCTCTTCAGCCCGGAGGAGGGAAGTGACACGATCTTGGGGGGGGGGGGGTGATGTAGGGGGAAGGTGCGGTCAGCCTGCTCTGAAATGGCGGCTCGGTGCACGCAGGGGAGGGTGATGAGGGAGGGGAGAGATGATGGTGGCACAGGAGAGGGAGGGGCGTGCTAACCCTCTTGCTCTGGGATTTGGGTAGTCCAAGAGGAATACCCACCACAGATAAGTGAAATCGTTGAAGAACCATCTGCAGAAGTGTTTTTCAGTTGTTGCTTTTGAGTTGTATTGAGTTGAGGGTTTACGTCGAAGTGTCCGGCCTCGTGTTCCGCGGTGACAGCGATGCGAGCAGTGTCCATCAGGCAAACATGCCGTAGTGGTGTATTGGTCTACCATGACGGCTATCTTCGTGCCGTTTGCGAGGTGCTGTGGCGCCGGGCAAAAATTTGTGACCAGGAGTTCGACTATTCCGTTTCTTACGGACACAATTCCTCTTGCTATCCCAATTCCTCGTTCGAGGGGAAGTTGTGTGTTGCTTTCAGCCAATAAACGGCCAGTTAGTGCTCTGTCGCACGTAGCGGTCACAAGGGCTGACGACAAGGGAGGCAGTTTGACGTGCTGAGTCGTTACGGCTGTTACGTCCGTGTTTGCACGCTTCTCCTGGGTTATTCGTATCAGCCACGCGTTATCGTCGTCTTCCCCTTCTGTCGTCTCTAAGGAAATTACTCCGTTGGTGAAGTCGATGACTGCCTTATTTTCTACAAGAAAGTCAATTCCGCGTATTACATCCCGTTTGCAGTTCGGGTGGACGGCGAAGCTGACGACATACTGGATGTCACGCACCAGCATGACTGCCGTGCATAGGCCAGTCTGTGTTACAACGTGTCGACCAGCAGTCCCGATGTCAGGCTCATCCCTCTTCGTTTGCACTTTGCGAAGCTTCTTAGCGAACGTAGCACCATGGCGGACTCCCGACTTCAGGCCGCTTAGCTACCACTGCAGAGAGGCTAACCATGTCTATCGCCGATGTCTCTACCGACGCTTTGGCCTTCCCTGATTTTCCCCCGACGCCTCCCAACCCCAAAGTGGCAATATATATATATATATTCTGACCAAGACAGTGCCACTGCCGAAATATCGACCTCTTTCATTTAAGTTTTAGTTTAAGTAATTTATGTTTCATTTAAGTTTAAGTAATAAATGAACTATAGTGTTTCTAACTTCTCTAACGCATGTTGTCCGCGTCTTTTTCCTTCCGCAACTGTATGTATACATAGTATATGAAGACGAATAAGAGCTCAGAAGGCCTCGAAGTAAATACAGTTATGAAGGAATGCAAGGCTAACAGCGAAAGTAGCGGAAGTAAAAAAGGGGGTGACTTAGATTTATTACAGTTTAAGCTATCAGAAAGGTGCCGAGAGGGCATGGTCAACGTTGCGGGGGAAGCGCCGCCTTCGTCAGGACTAATAAATTAGCAGGGTGTCTTGAAGCTTTTGTACGTGTGTAGCATGACGTCACAGTCGGGGTTCACGCCACCTGGCCGTCGTCAGTAGCTCAAACTCGGGAATGTTGTTGTGTAAAGTCCAGGCGTGATGTGATCGTTCTTGGGGTCGGAAGGGTGTCATGAGTCCAGCTGAAAAAAAAAAAAAAACGGAAGCAGTACCTTATCTAAGCAGTTAAAGTCTTATTGTTGGAAATATACCAACAATATATATTTCTGTTAATGGTGGACTGGAATTTGTAGATAAGGCAAGATTCCCGTTGTTTTCTTGATCAATTGGAAACAAAGTTTGATTGAAGAATCCAATTGAAACTTCGTTAACTGAATGGCCCGGTGTGAGGTATTAGTATAGAGTATCCCTCTATACTAATATCCCGCACGAAGACGGCATTTCGGCCGCACAAGCTGCTTTTTCGAAATACTCGAAAACCCCATATGATCGATGTGTCCTGTCCACGCTACTAAAATTGATTCTGAAAAACAAGGACTTCGTATGCAACGGCAAGCAATACTTACAAATCAACGGCAGCTATGAACATCCTAATGGCACGTAATTATGTAAATGTCCATGGGAGCTTTAGAAGAGAAGTTCTCGAATGAACGCGAACTAAAGCACTCTCTTTACAAGCGCTATCTTGGTGACATTTATGATCTGACCACACTCAGAAGACGACCTGGTAGAATTGACACGCAATTTCAACCTGTCCCATCCCTCTATAAAGTTCAGCCATTCCTGTCCAGCAACCACAAGTAACTTCCTGGATGTGCATTGTGCAAGATTAACTAACTGATGGTGTTTTACTAGTGATCTTTATCGTGAGCCTACGGATTCCCAGCAGTATTTGTCATTCAACAGTTGCCACCCACGACAAACAAAATTGACTATCCCCTGCTGCAGCGCTCTACGATACAAGAAAATCTGCTCAAGCGATGATGTCATGGGAAGGAATCTTAACCAACTAAACGCAGCTTACATGATAGCTTAGTTCGCTCTCAAGTAACAGAACAAGAGGATTCACCAACTGGCTGCCATTCATGCAACGACCATAGATGTCAGAATCGCAAACTAATGCAAACGGCTCAATCAGTTAAGAACACACGCTCCAACTTTTCCGTCATAATCAAAGCACATCTATTCTACAGCTTTGTCTACAACGTTGTCTACTTAATTCGGTGTAACGCCTGCCAAGCCAGACGGAAACGTCTTTTTGAACAACCACCGACCAGTCGTGAAAAATAGAATAAAGAACAGAAAAAAAGAAAAAATAGGAAAAGAAATTTCCCAGTTTCGCGCCCTTTCAGCTAACCAAGCCCTTCAATTAACGAAGTTTAAATTTTCTTCTTCAATGAAACTTTGCTTCTGATCGGTCACGACAACAACGGGAATATTACCCTATCTACAAATTCCAGTCTGCCATTAACGCAGACCCTGGTATATTGTCAACGTCCTCGTCAAGCCGACCGTCAGTGACACTAAAATGATATTTTGTTCAACTTTGATTCACAAAAACACTTGATATAAAATTGATATAAGACATGCCATCATCTAATTATTTAGTCTCTATATTAGTAACTACTGGTCCTTGATATCAATACTGTATGCTTGCTCCGTTCAGATGTCACCTGGTTTTTGCTAAGAGAGATTCCTGCTTGGTTGTCGGCGAACAACACTTGCGGTTTCCGCGTGAATTCTTGGGACCCCATTGTTGCGGATTAAAGGAGGTCGATGTGGGTCTCGTGGTCACGGGCCCATATTCGCCATTTTGCTTTTCGGTTTTAGTTCATTAAACCTTTTCCTCTCGGAAGCAGAGCGGGCGCCTCGTTCTTCCTTCACACATTTCTGGTGCCCAAACCCGGGAACGTAGGCCGCCTGTTCCTTCGCTTTCCCTTCGAAGGTCATCTCGTCGTGACTTGCCATGGAACGCTTGAAGCGTACAAGAGGTGGACTACGTGCACACTTGACGCGCACCATGACACGGCTCTCCGACCTGCTGGGGCAGCAGGACTCGTCCGTCAAAGAGGTTTAAGCTGCGTTGGACTATTTGGTGGCAAAACGGCAATTGCTCTACGACCTTGATAGCAGCATCGCCCAGGAAACCCCCGAAGATCAGCTGGGAGCGGAACTAGACAGTGCGCTCGCGTACGAGGAAGGTCTCGAGGGAATGATCACAAGGGCACGTCGTAGTCTTCGCCAGCAGCAGAATGTTGCACCTTTGGATCAACAGCGTCCTGCGGGGCAAAAATCCGTCGCTCTCCCTAAGCTTCAGATACCCACGTTTTCGGGAAAATTACAGGAATGGCAACAATTCTGGCAGCATTTTGATGCCACCATCCACTCCAACCAAGCACTGGCTCCGGTCGAGAAGTTTAAGTACTTGGTCTCCTACCTCACTGACGACGCGAAGCGATCCATCGAAAGCATCAGGATCAGCGGCGACAACTACGACTCTGCGGTCACTCTGCTCTAGAGCCCTGCACGGGCCCGGGGCTCCGACCCGGCCCGGGCCCGACCCTGCCCACGGGCCAAGCCGGGCTTGTTATTGGCTGTGTGCTCCGGGCCGGGCCGAGCCCGGGCCAACAAAATACGCTAGCACCGCGGGACGGGCCGTTAAAATACGCCACCACCGCGGGCCGGGCCGGGCCGACAAATATGTTTCCGAGAGTCAGGCCCGGCCGGTCACCGCAGCTAATTCCACACAATGGAGATGCATTAGTTCATATCATCATGCGCTTGCGTCATTCCTGTGATATATTTTGCAACGACAAGCAAGGGGTACTGCGTTAGGCATATGATTCGACCCTCTAGAACATTCTGAAAGCCACTTTACATTGCTCCTCACTCCTCACGTATTTCACAATCACTTGGTAAAGCTTGGTGAGAGGGGTATGGAATGGGAGAAGGAGTTTGTCGACAGCATCCTCTACCTCCGCAAAATCTTGACAGTG
The DNA here is from genome assembly GCF_037126465.1 of Ornithodoros turicata. Taxonomy (NCBI): domain Eukaryota; kingdom Metazoa; phylum Arthropoda; class Arachnida; order Ixodida; family Argasidae; genus Ornithodoros; species Ornithodoros turicata. The sequence continues at coordinate 214,528,942 of NC_088201.1, read as the reverse complement.
TAACGATAACGCCCGTGCCCGCGTACGTTCTGGATTTAATTTGGTCTGGTGCGGTTACGGTGTTAAACCGCTATCACTTGTATGTTTGTCTTCTCTCCTTTTAAATTTACTGATAAATTTGTTTGATAATCGCCAGAAACGCGTACGTCGTGGCTGGAAATACTATGCCGGGATCTACACGCCGGGTCACCGGGCCGGGCTCTATTTGCTTAGATTCCTGGCCGGGCCGGACTCTATTCACTGGGTCACCGGGCCGGGCCGGGTCGGGCCGCATAAAAATAAGAAGGTCCGGGCCCGGGTCGGGCCGGGCCATTTTTCGATGCGCCCGGGCCGGGTCGGGCCCGGAAACGTTGGCCCGTGCAGGGCTCTCCTCTGCTCACGCACAGGTACGGTAGACCGGAACTCCTTACGGCGGAGCACATCGACCATTTGCTTGCTCTTCGTCCCATCTCGAATTCCCAAAACATTCCCCAGCTCCGACGTCTTCATGACGATGTGACCATTCGAATGGCAGCTTTGGATTCTTTGGGGGTAACTACGGACAAATATGCGGTTATCTTGTACCGCGTCATCACACGATGCTTGCCCGAAAACCTCTGTGTCCTTTTTCATCAACGGAGAAGGGATACAGCCGCAGTACCTCAACCCCAAGGCAACAATGAAAGCACTGGGATAGACAAGGCCGCCGAGGATCTTCAGGCGCTGCTATCATTTCTTCAGGTGCAGGTGGAGACTCGGGAAGAGGTGTTGCTCACTCGGGCAGTTTCGCCAGCGTCGGCTGCTCGCAGCAAGAGTCTTAACGAGCCGGTTCGGCTTCCTACTGCCGCTGCCCTAGCCGCTGCAAACGCCGCACCTCCGAAGCGGACTGCTGACGCACGTCCATCACCCTGTCCCTTGTGTCATTCGCCGGATCATCCGCTGCAGTCCTGCACGGCGGTTTTACCGGCAGCCGATATGCGCCATCGTTTGTCTAGAGCGGGAAGATGTTTCAGGCGCGGCAAATCCGGACATTTTTCACGGGTTTGCCGATCTGCGGCTGGGTTGTCTTGTGCGAAGTGCCACGGACATCACCTTTCCATATTGTGTGACATTCAAAGACGTCCGGAGGCTCAGCATTGTTCGACCACTCTCCCCGCGACTGCGGACAAGGAGGCACCGCGTGAAGTGTTGGACGACGTCGTCTTAAAGACTGTCATGTCTTCATCACCCTCGAACGTGCATGCAGAATCTGGAATGGCACGCCTTCAGACAGTCTCGGTTTGGGCAGAAGGACCTGCAGGGAAGAAGCGAATTCGGCTGCTTCTTGACACGGGTAGTCAACAAACGTTTATACGTCGCGATCTGTTGAAGGAGCTAGGGTGCCAAATCACTGGTGAGGAGGACCTCTCCGTGTCCTCTTTCGCACGTACGCGCCACCCCAGAAGATTCCACTGCGAACGGGTGCAAGTCCGCCTCGAAGCCATCTCGGATCCGCGGTCGTTCATCGAGCTTGAAGCCCTCGGCATTTCTGAACTATGCCGCGTGTCTACGCCAGCCTTGCACGACGTAACCAAGAGCCTTCTCTCGCTGTGAGGCCTCGAAGTGGCCGATACGAGCTGCACCACGGACATCGCTTTGCTGGTGGGTTCCGATTACTATTGGAAGCTGGTCACCGGCCGAGTGGAACGTCTCCCTGGCGATCTTGTTGCGGTGGAGACCATTTTCGGATGGGTCGTTCAGGGAGTCGAGCGGTCACCCAGTCGAATGCTGTCCACCGTGGTATCAGTCCTCTCCCTTTCCTGCGAGGAACGAGAATTCTTCGACCACATGGACCCTTCGGAAGCGTGGCGCTTGGATGCCCTTGGCATAAGCGATCCGTTTCCTTATCCCGACGATGACTTTGCGGCCGCCTACTTTACAAGCCATTTACGCCAATATGACGGTCGCTACGTCGTCCCGCTAATGGTTAAACCAGAACTAGGGCTCCCTGCTTGCGCCAATAACAGGAATACGGCTCTACAGCGCCTCCTTCGCAACTACGTCGGTTTCGTTTTGACCCAGAATTGCTGTCTCAGTATGACAAGGTCATACGTGAGTATTTTGACGAGGGTCATGCTGAAAAGTAATGGGGATCACCAGCCGCCAAGAAAACGTTTATTAGATGCCCCATCACGCGGTTGTGCGACAAGAGGCGGTCGCCACGAAACTCCGCGTTCTATTTGATGCGTCGTCCCACTTGCCAGGTCAGCAATCGTTGAATACTCTCCTGATGAAAGGGCCGAAGCTAAACGCAGATCTGCTCCATCTTCTGTTGCAGTTCCGCTGCAGCTCCACGGTTTTAACCGCCGACATCAGGAAGGCATACCTGCAAATCATCATTCGCCCCGAAGACAGAGATTTCCTTCGCTTTCTGTGGGTAAGGGATGTACGGCAGGCATCCAACGACAGCAATCTCGAACTTGTCGAGTGGCGGATGACTAGAGTCCCTTTCGGAGCTACTTCGAGTCCATTTCTGCTAGCAGCAACGCTGCAACACCACTTTGAGATAGTTTGCTCGGATTATCCCAACGCCGTATCCCGCCTCCGGACGGGGTTTCATGTCGACGATCTGGTCGTCGGCTGAACGTCAGACAGTGATGCGTTGCAGGTGTACCAAGAAACGGTAGAAATACTGAAATCCGCTGGAATGGATATTCGCAAGTGGACCTCAAACTCTCCGGTTCTGCGGGAGAGATTTCTCATGGACAGCACGTCCTATGACAATGCCTCCGACGGCGACACCATCGTCAAGGTTCTCGGCCTATATTGGGGTCGCAGTACGGACGGTCTTCTTCTCAAAACGACTCGAGCAGCAGACTTCGCCGTCGCACACCCTGCCACGAAGCGCACTGTCCTGAAAGCATTTTCACTTGTGTATGACCCCTTGGGGTACATCGCACCTGTCATTATATCTGCGAGAATTCTGTTTCAAGACCTGTGGCGCAATGGCCTATCGTGGGACCAGCCAGTTAGCGAATCAGACAACGTAATCTGGGAGAAGTGGAAGGTCAGCCTGGGAGAATTGAACCTGCTCAGACTCCCGCGCTGCGCTCTCACTGAAGATAACTCACTCGTCGATGTGCACTGTTTCGCAGATGCCAGTCCGAAAGCCTATGGCACTGCCATACACTTGCGGAGTCTTACTCCCAACGGCTCTCTTCTGGTCCATTTGCTCATAGCACGGGCTCGTCTGGCACCGTTAAAACAGGTGTCGTTGCGTCGTCTCGAGCTCCTCGCCTGCCTCTTAGCTACACGTCTCTACCGTCACGTTTCCGCGCTGAAGACTCTCAGTCAAGTGCCAGTACATTTTTGGACAGATTCCACCATCGCTCTTCAGTGGATTCATTGATCTGGCAGCAAAACCCAGCAATTTGTTCAGTCTCGAATAACCGAAATCCTGTCTTCATCGCGCGCTGATCAATGGTTCCACTGCAGCGGTAGCGACAACCCCGCGGATTTGCTCCCTCGGGGCGTATCCGCTACCACTCTGAAGTGCTGGAGATTGTGGTGGGCAGGTCCCGGCTGGCTCTCATCGTCGTTTGGCACCTTCGTGAGTACAGAAAACCAGCTTTGCCAACCAGTGATTCGATTAACCGATGTCAGAGCCTCTCCAGCAAGTGAATGTCCAGCTGTGCTCAAACATGCCTCCGTTTCGGCAGTCGTCGCAATTGAAGAATGGATGGAGATCACGGACTACGGGACGTTATCCAGGCTCCTTCGGGTCACCGCCTGGATGCTGAGTTTGCGAACAACGCTAGATCTGCGAGACCATCCGTGTCTGGTCCACTCACACTTGAGGAAATCACGCATGTTGAGAACTTTTGGATCCGTCACGTGCTGGCTGAGGCTTTCCCCCATGAGGTTGCCGCTCTCAGCAAAGGAAACGTCGTGAAACCAGCATCGCCCTACATGCGTTCCAACCGTTTTTGGACGCCAACGGCATCATGCGCGTCGGCGGCCGTCTTCATCAACTGAACGTGGTCGACGCCATAAAGCACCCCATTGTTCTGCCATCGAAGCATCACTTTACGCATCTCGTAATACTCGACGCTCACCGACAAGCCCTGCACGCCGGAGTACGAGATACTATCACCCAAGTCAGGAACCGATTTTGGGTCCTCCGAGCACGCCAGACGGTTCGTTGCGTCCTACACTCCACCCTCAGCTGCCGCCGGCAGCGCGCCGAACTCGCTAGCGTTCCAACGCCCCCTCCCCTCCGCGAGAGAATCACAGAGGCCAACCCTTTCTCGGTAGTTGGTCTGGACTTCGCGGGGCCGCTGTTCATCACGAACGCCGCATCAGGAAAAGCATACATCGCATTTTCTCGTGTGGCGTCATCAGAGCCATCCACCTAGAGCTCGCATCTTCTATGAACGCGGTAGACTTTCTACTGGCCTTCCGTCGCTTCGTTTCAATACGTGGTGTGCCCACCCTGGCCTATTCAAACAACGCCCGAACGTTTCACAAGTGCGCAGCCATCTTGTCTGCGCCCACCACAGCTGATGTACAAGATTTTGCAACTCAGCACCGTATGCAGTGGCGGTTCAACGTCGAGCGAGCACCTTGATGGGGCGGATGGTGGGAACGCCTCATCGGCACCGTGAAGGCTGCTCTAAGGCGATGTCTCGGTAGAAGCCGCCTTACTTTCGAGCAACTAACTACAGCCCTATGCGAGGTGGAAGCTCTCGTAAATTCCCGCCCGTTAACCCACGTCGCATCTGATGTCGAGGAACTCGTACCCCTCACGCCAAGCCACTTCCTTATAGGCAAACGAGCCATCTCTCTACCGGGCGAACACGCTGCCATCTCACAGCCTGACGCGGAGGACCTCCGGCACAACTTCAGAGAAATGCTGAAGGCGAAGGAACTCTTCTGGAAGCGCTGGAGATACGAGTACCTTCTGCAGCTGAGGTCTGCCCACGTGACTGCGTCTCCTACCCAAAGTCGTTTCAAGGAAGGGGATGTGGTGGTGCTTCAGGAAGATAATGTCCGTCCCCCTTTTTGGAAGCTCGGACGCATAGCGAAGTTGATACGAGGGAGAGATGCGTTAGTGCGGGCATGCTCAGTACGTCTCGCAAGCGGCACTACCGTAACCCGTCCAGTTCAAAGGCTTTGCCGTTTGGAAGCAGACGTCTCGTCACCCGCGGCCGGGGAGGATGTTACGGATTAAAGGAGGTCGATGTGGGTCTCGTGATCACGGGCCCATATTCGCCATTTTGCTTTTCGGTTTTTAGTTCATTAAACCTTTTCCTCTCGGAAGCAGAGCGGGCGCCTCGTTCTTCCTTCACACCCATTTCTTCTGCCAAATGCTCCTCCCTAGCACCTCCCTTGCTGCATGACACATCGCCATGTATTCCGCTTCAATCGTTGACAGGGCGGCAGTTCGCTGCTTTTTGCTGCTCGATGAGATAGCAGAACCTGTCAACGTGATTGCGTATCCGCTGAAAGGCTTTCGGCCCGTCTTGTCTCGAGCCCAATCCGCGTCGCAAAAAGCCTGTACGCTGTTTCCGCTTCGGCGGTAAAGCAGCCCGTGATTGATTGTTTGCTTCATGTAGCGATGGATGTGTTCTATTCCACTCCAGTGCTCCTCACTCGGATTGTTGCTAAATTGGCTCATGTAGGCAGTTGCGAACGCTAGTTCCGGCCTTGTTCCGCCCGAGAGGTAATAGTGCCCCAACCGCTTGTCTGTACCTTCGTCCAAGCTCTCCGCTCTTTGGCACTTGCTTCCGGGATCCAGTGGTGAGGATGTCCTTTTTACGTTCGACATACCGAAAGCCTCCAAATTCCAGACCTCGCCCCGATCGATTTCCAGCTCTTCGGGCCACTGAAGGCGTTCCTTGGGGGCCACCACTTCAGCTGCGTCAACGAAGTCAAGAATACGGTTCGATCATGGCTGCTACGCGCCGGTAAATATTTCTACGCTGCTGGCATCCAAGTCCTCGTGAAACGCTGGGACAAGTGCATTAGTGCAGCTGAAGATAACGTTGAAAAATAAAACTAATTTCTCACATGTAAGTTCAGTTTACTTTTGTGAAAAATGAAAAGTCCAGGTATGACTTGAACACCCCTTGTATATGTTCCAGCCTCAGAACATCTGTTTCTTACTTCTTCATCTTTCTACATCTTCAACAGTTGCTGCTGGTGTCATTCCCGTCGTATGAATGTGTGTATGGGGGATAAAAAAGTACGAGCGGAAGAGGGATGAGAGAGAGAGAGAGAGTGGTTGATTTGCCCCTTCAGATGGCGCACCCTTTGAGGTCGCTCGGGAGGTGTGTTAGCTTAGCTCAATTGGTAGAGCCCTGGACCGGTAATCCAGAAGATGTGGGTTCGATTTCTACAGCTGGCTAACCTTTTCAATGACTTCCACCTTTCATCATAAATATTCCATTATGTTAATTTGAGTTCCTCATCGTGTCCGCTGTTTTAGTGTCGTCTCGTACTGAAGCAGATGTCACCTGTACGCTCAAAAACTACGCCCTGATTTATAAATTTAACCGCCAGAACACAGTATTGTATGACATTTTCCATAGTCTGAGATGCAGGTGAAATGTTTTATTTTGTTCTCTGTTCTGTCTTTGCATTGCAGTCTCTACTCTTAGAAATTGTGGCCGCTGTTCTCATCATCATCATCATGGCTGGAATCTTCAGAGAATGTAAGAAACCTTAGTTCACAAAATCTTAAAGGTAATGCGTTTTGTTACGACAGTGAATTCATTTTTGTTTGTGGCCTCAGTGGATGACATAGTGCGCCTACTGATGCCTAGGCCTATAGTAAGTCTTAAAAATATAACTTGACGGAACAACATAACGCATGTTGGAAACCCTGTAACCGCTATCTCGCGGCATGTCTGTGCCGACGAACTTGCACGAACACTTGCGCAAAAGGCCTACGGTTACGCGAATGCAAATTGTATAGCTGGCGGCGCAGCTCCTCGGGCTTCCTCTCTTCCCTACTGGCCGTGAAGCCAAGTCCTTCTTCACTTTCACAAACAATACCGTATCTTCTCAGGGTGAGACTCACACGCTTTCGTAGGCACATCCACGACGATCTTCAAATGCCCCCTTATTTCTGCTTTGTGAGTGCACAGACACTTGGTTAAGTGGTTTCTACAAGCTCTTCACTCTCCCTTGCGCGAGTACAAACTGTTTTAGCGTATTGGAGCAGGCAGGAAGAGAGAACGAGGTCACTCTAAAGGGCGATGTTACACTGTATACTTTTGCTGTCCTTAAATTCATCGGGAGCATATATTGATTTTATTTTTTTAAATATTATCAGCATCACATACATTATCGGAGAACGAGAGTGCCACAAGCACAGAAGAACTACGCGGAAATGAGGAGCACATTACGACCGATGCTCATCCGGAACTGCAGCCAACAGTAGCTCACGTAACGAGGGCATTGGATACACCTGAGGATAACGACACACATGTCACCGCATCTCCTGACGCCTCGCTGTCTGAGCCAACTAGTAAGTGGATTTGCTGAAATCTCATGTCACCATCCGTGGGACAGTTTTCCGAGCAAATGCCGGGGTGAGAGGGCACTGTTTTTGTTGACAGCCGAGCAGAAGCTTCGGGGTGTGAGAAATATTTTATTTTCTGCATAGGAAGCTGCAGATAACGAGCAAGCAACCTCTTCCTTTGAGATGTAATTATGTGTATTCCTGTTTCTGACTATCTGGAACAGCTGTACTTTCAAATAAATATTCCTAACAAACTGAACATGGGACATTGCGAGAGCACATGGTATACTGCTCACTATTATCAGTCTGTATCTCTCAATGCCTTATGATTCTCAAATATGTTGCACATTACTGTGCCTCTAAGCGATACGCGCCGTGTCATTTTCGTCATTCGTCGACGGCTGCATAAACACTCAAGTATGAATGAAGTGAACACACGTCGAATTTTACCCGCAGTTAGGTTGTACGGGTTGGGACAAAAGTTTACGCAACAGTTTTGTAGTTTTGGGGGTCGCGACACATGTACTCTGTGATCGACGTACGCGTACACGTACACGGAAATCTTGTTTTGATTTTCGAATTCGTGAAGATCAGAGAAGGATACAGGGAAGTGACTAGGCCACCAGTACTCTGTTGCATAATTTTCATATTTTTTCCATCGGTTCCTTTCCTGCGGGTGCAAGAGGGCGAGCGTATTGTATTTAAAGCACTCGCCATCCTTACGCTCTGGTAAAGGGACATTCGTTAACACGTTCCTGAGTTTAGCCAAATTAGTGGGAAGTACCCCATTGCACCCGAATTTTTTAGTTTTCACAGCAGAAATACACTTTTGAACTTTTTGGACGTCAGTGGATACAAACCCACTACCCTCGCGCTGGTAATTTTCAATGCGCCCCGTGAACTTCTGAATCACGTCCATCAAAGTATTCGCGATAGCTCCGTCGCTGTGGACTTCGTGAGCAAGCGCCATAAAACGAGCTTTGTGTGCGGTTATATGCCCTCGATTTTCTTTCATCATTAGAACGTCAGAACTAATGCAAAACCTAAAAGGTACTCTTTGCGCTCGCAAAATAGCAATTATATTGTGGAGGTGGTTCATTAAATATTGTCGCAAGTCCTCTACTCTCTGATCGTGAACAGATGCCAATAGCGCAAACGCTTTGACGATACCTCGAAATGCGTTATCAGTTTGAAAGAAAGGCAGGAAGGAAATGTCCACATAGGGATGTGATCGCTCGACGTGAGCATGCAATGTGCCATGTGAAATGTCTGGAGAAGATGGTGAATTCTCTTCTAATGGCTCATCATGCCCGATATCATGAGGATGAAAAAAAGCAGAACATGCATCTAGGCACTGAAAAAAAGAAGAAACACTAAGAAAACGTGCACCACAGAGCGTGGATGAAAAATACTTACTTTTGAAGCGAGCTCCGCACACTCCCGAAGCGATGCGAAGACTGCTGCCTCTTTACACATCCTCCCGACTTATATAGCGGCGACCTCGCTGCATGCCCCAACATGCACGGGTGCGAGGAGTCGTCATAGCCTAAAAATAACTTGCTCTGCATGTTCAAGGTCGCAGCTTGCCCTTTGCTTCACGTAATGCTCCGTCCACCTACACCATTAACGCACCTGAAGCGCAAAGTTCGCTCTCATCACATGTCATTCCGATATGCAAGTTGCTTTCATGAGCAGGCACACAACCATCCCTTTTTGTTCACAGTGGCTGTGGAATTTCAATAATATTACTTAAATGAAACAAATTGATGTGAAATGCAGATTCATCTCAGACCAGAATTTCTACCCTCAGCGTTAAACCCTCAGATACAAGCATTTCTGCTCGAATAGCAAAATAGCTACGACTTAAAAAATTAAACACATGCTAACAAAACTGCTATCATCAACTGCTATCAGATAATTCTTGCATAATGCCAGATACATACCCGCATTGTCCCCGCGTAAAGAACGCCCAGGACAAGGCACACAAATTCCTTTAAGCAAGCAGGGAAAATGCTTAAGACCTCAGGAATAATCGCAGAGTCACCGCACATCGCTACGCGGCTAACATAAGATAACAACAACAACATACTAGCGGAGGGTAAAATTTGCAAGGCACTGATAAACAAATCCAGACATGCCACAGCGCATGCAAAACATGCAATGGATATCCCCCAGTTGACGTCACAAATCAGGAAGAAAACACATACACACGCGCGCGCACACACACACACAGAGGCAACAGCTCAGGAATGCATAAGGAGACGTGCTTTATAGGAATCTCTACTCCTGGCTCCAGATACTAGCATTTCTGCTCAAATACCCACAACTGCAAGATTAAGCACTGCTTACTTCTTCAACATACCGTGCGACTAATGACATCTAACAAAGAAACAAACCCACTCCTCCTGAATTCAGCTTTACCAAATGGCTTTCTTCTGAGTAAAAACAGTGAAAGAAGAAAAGAGCCATGAAAAATTACACACACTTGTACTTGAATAGCTATAAGAGAAAAAATAAAATAACGAGGCGCACGCTAATAAACTGTGAGAAAGACATCCATTTCTGCTATCAGATAATTATTGCATAATGCTAAATACACAATTGCATTGTCCCTGCGTGAAGAAAGCACAGGACAAGGGTACACAAATCGAATTGGGAAAATCACTTCTACTCGCGCAGCATAATACGATATACGCTGAATTTTTTTACGGGTGAAAATTGCAATAAGAAGGCACTGCTATGCAAGTGCAACAACCCTTATTTTTATACCAACATTTCATGCAATGCCAGATAAATTTATCACTCGAGTCACACGAAAAGGCATACACAAAGTACTTACTGGTTAAGTGGGGTCACAGCCGCACAAACACGAACACTCACTAACGTTTTTCAGACACACAACACAGACACAACCAGCGACAGTGAAAAATAAGAAATTACACGCACTTCTGCTCGAATAGCAAAGTGTCAAGCTTGACAAAACACATTTTCTACCACCAGAAAATTATTAAACAGAATAAATATTCGCTGAAATTAAGCTTCTGTGGCAAACACACAGCCTGAGTAACACACCCATTCACTTCTGCGTCCTGAATTTCTTATACAGGCGTGAGCGATTCGATAAGAATAAAGCACGCTGCTTGGAGAAAGCCTATACATCATGTGTAGCTCACCCTACTCTATTGAAAATGCGATAAGCCTTATTTTTCAAACAAAAATTTGTCACAGTAGGCATAATATGTGGTAATATCGACAATATCACTAAAAGTCAAACACAAGGAACTTACTTGTCAAGTGGGGTCCCTGGTTCAGAAAAGCGCGCGCGCACACAAACACTCACAGTTTCACACTCACAAACACAAAGTCTATTCAGAGCCACATACATTCATATTATTCCTCACGTCAATAATTATCCAACCCGCGTCAAAACGGGGGGAACGCACATATGCGAATGCGAAACAATAGGCCTTCCCGCCGGATGTAATACGATATCGCCAGTCGACCGTCGCAAAGCAAAAAAGAAACACAGCATCGCAGGAACGCATGTTGTCTATACATCCAAGAAGAAAAACAGCGTGCAGCAATTATAACGCAGAAGGGGATTTATTTCTTTGTACTTTAGTTTGCTTGCATATGAATATTTCACAAGGAATACTACAGAGTGTAAGAGGAGAACAGCATTCGCTACACGCTGTAGCTCTTATCATTTTTAAACCAAACCAGTGTTCATATGTTCATAAGCATACTACCATTCACTAAATAGGGGAGTCACTAAAGATTCAAATAAGATGAAAAATATCATTCCATCATCATTGATTGCAAACTTCACGCAAGAATAAGCAACTGATGCGCGTCGTATTTTTCTTATAAGAAACACCAACTAGACTCAATCTCGCCGTGTTAAACACCAACAGCAACGAAGACTAGGCAATTTTGTATTTATTTTTGTCGTTTCCAGCAGCCCATTACTTTGTGCGAGTCATCAAAAATTAAAAATTGCTTATCTGCTGCTGAGTGATAAAACAGTGCCCTCGAAACGCGCCCCCACGTGAGCGGCATCTGGCCCGTTCACGCAGTTACGACACGCTTGACGCAATGACGCGCGCTCCGTTATCGTTTCCCCGTGCGGGCACACTGTTTTATCGCTTTAACAGCAGCAGATCAGAAATTTTTAATTTTTGGTGACTCGCACAAAGTAATGAGCTGCTGGAAACGACAAAAATAAATACAAAATTGCCTAGTCTAGTGCGATGCTAGTCTTCGTTGCTGTTGGTGTTTAACACGACGAGTCTATTTTGTGTTTCTTATCAGAAAAATACGAAGCGCAGCAGTTGCGTATTCTTGCGTGAAGTTTGCAATCAATGATGATGGAATGATATTTTATCTTATTTAAATCATTAGTGACTCCCCTATTTAGTTAATGGCGGTGGTCCTATGTAGTGAACATATGAAAACTGGTTTGGTTTAAAAAAGTTACGAGCTACAGCGTGTAGCAAATGCTGTTCTCCTCTTACACTCAGTAGTATTTCTTGTGAAATATTCATATGCAAGCAAACAAAAGTACAAAGAAATGAATCCCCTTCTGTATTATAATTTCTGCACGCTTTTTTTCTTCTTCTTAGATGTATAGACAACATGCGTTCCTGCGATGCTGTGTTTCTTTTTTGCTTTGCAACGGTCGACTGGCGATATCGTATTACATCCGGAGGGAAGGCCCATTGTTTCGCATTCGCATATGTGCGTTCCCCCCGTTTTGACGCTGGTTGGATAATTATTGACGTGAGGAATAATATGAATTTATGTGGCTGTGAATAGACTTTGTGTTTGTGAGTGTGAAAATGTGAGTGTGTGTGTGCGCGCGCGGTTTTCTGAACCAAGGACCCCACTTGACAAGTAAGTTCCTTGTGTTTGACTTTCAATGATATTGTTGATATTACCACATATTATGCCTACTGTGAGAAATTTTTGTTTTAAATATAAGGTTTATCGCATTTTCAATAGAGTAGGGTGAGCTACACATGATGTATAGGCGTTCTGAGAGCAGCGTGCTTTATTTTTATCGAATCGCTCACGCCTGTATAAGAAATTCAGGACGCAGAAGTGAATGGGTGTGTTCCTCAGGTTGTGTGTTCGCCGCACAAGCTTAATTTCAGCGAATATTTATTCTGTTTAATAATTTTCTGGTGGTAGAAAATGTGTTTTGTCATGCTTGACACTTTGCTATTCGAGCAGAAGTGCGTGTAATTTCTTATTTTTCACTGTCGCTGGTTGTGTCTGTGTTGTGTGTCTGAAAAACGTTAGTGAGTGTTCGTGTTTGTGCGGCTGTGACCCCACTTAACCAGTAAGTACTTTGTGTATGCCTTTTCGTGCGACTCGAGTGATAAATTTATCTGACATTGCATGAATTGTTGGTATAAAAATAAGGGTGGTAGCACTTGCATATCAGTGCCTTCTTATTGCAATTTTCACCCGTAAAAAAAATTCAGCGTATATCGTATTATGCTGCGCGAGTAGCAGTGATTTTCCCAATTCGATTTGTGTACCCTTGTCCTGTGCTTTCTTCACGCAGGGACAATGCAATTGTGTATTTAGCATTATGCAATAATTATCTGATAGCAGAAATTGATGTCTTTCTCACAGTTTATTAGCGTGCGCCTCGTTATTTTATTTTTTCTCTTATAGCTATTCAAGTACAAGTGTGTGTAATTTTTCATGGCTCTTTTCTTCTTTCACTGTTTTTACTCAGAAGAAAGCCATTTGGTAAAGCTGAATTCAGGAGGAGTGGGTTTGTTTCTTTGTTAGATGTCATTAGTCGCACGGTATGTTGAAGAAGTAAGCAGTGCTTAATCTTGCAGTTGTGGGTATTTGAGCAGAAATGCTAGTATCTGGAGCCAGGAGTAGAGATTCCTATAAATCACGTCTCCTTATGCATTCCTGAGCTGTTGTCTCTTTGTGTGTGTGTGCGCGCGCGTGTGTGTATGTGCTTTTTTTCTGATTTGTGACGTCAACTGGGGGATATCCATTACATGTTTTGCATGCGCTGTGACATGTCTGAATTTGTTTAGCAGTGCCTGGCAAGTTTTACCCTCCGCTAGTATGTTGTTGTTGTTATCTTATGTTAGCCGCGTAGCGATGTGCGGTGACTCTGCGATTATTCCTGAGGTCTTAAGCATTTTCCCTGCTTGCTGAAAGGAATTTGTGTGCCTTGTCCTGTGCGTTCTTTACGCGGGGACAATGCGGGTATGTATCTGGCATTATGCAAGAATTATCTGATAGCAGTTGATGATAGCAGTTTTGTTAGCATGTGTTTAATTTTTTAAGTCGTAGCTATTTTGCTATTCGAGCAGAAATGCTTGTATCTGAGGGTTTAACGCTGAGGGTAGAAATTCTGGTCTGAGATGAATCTGCATTTCACATCCATTTGTTTCATTTAAGTAATATTATTGAAATTCCACAGCCACTGTGAACAAAAAGGGATGGTTCTGTGCCTGCTCATGAAAGCAACTTGCATATCGGAATGACATGTGATGAGAGCGAACTTTGCGCTACAGGTGCGTTAATGGTGTAGGTGGACGGAGCATTACGTGAAGCCAAGGGCAAGCTGCGACCTTGAACATGCAGAGCAAGTTATTTTTAGGCTATGACGACTCCTCGCACCTGTGCATGTTGGGGCATGCAGGGAGATCGCCGCTATATAAGTCGGGAGGATGTGTAAAGAGGCAGCAGTCTTCGCATCGCTTCGGGAGTGTGCGGAGCTCGCTTCAAAAGTAAGTATTTTTCATCCACGCTCTGTGGTGCACGTTTTGTTAGTGTTTCTTCTATTTTTCAGTGCCTAGATGAATGTTCTGCTTTTTTTCATCCTCATGATATCGGGGATGATGAGCCATTGGAAGAGAATTCACCATCTTCTCCAGACATTCACCTGGCACATTGCATGCTCACGTCGAGCGATCACATCCCTATGTGGACATTTCGCTCCTTCCTTTCTTTTAAACTGATAGCGCATTTCGAGGTATCGTCAAAGCGTTTGCGCTATTGGCATATCTGTTCACGATCAGGGAGTAGAGGACTTGCGACAATATTTAATGAACCACCTCCACAATATAATTGCTATTTTGCGAGCGCAAAGAATACCCTTTAGGTTTTGCATTTGTTCTGACGTTCTAATGATGAAAAAAAAATCGAGGGGATATAACCGCACACATAGCTCATTTTATGGCGCTTGCTTGCGAAGTCGACAGCGACGAAGCTATCGCGAATACTTTGATGGACGTGATTCAGGAGTGTACCGAGCGCATTGAAAATTACCAGCGCGAAGGTAGTGGGTTTGTATCCACTGACGTCCAAAAAGTTCAAATCTGTATTTCCGCTCTGAAAACTAAAAAAATCGGGTGCAATGGGGTACTTCCCACTAATTTGGCTAAACGCAGGAACGTGTTAATGAATATCCCTTTACCAGAGCGTAAGGAGGGCGAGTGCTTTAAATACAATACGCTCGCCCTCTTGCACACGCAGGAAAGGAACCGATGGAAAAAATATGAAAATTATGCAATAGAGTACTGGTGGCCTAGTCACTTCCCTGTATCCTTCTCTGATCTTGACGAGTTCGAAAACCAAAACAAGATTTCCGTGTACGTGTACGCGTACGTCGATCAGGGAGTACAGTCTTGGGTAGTAGCTAAGTTACTTTTAACTTGTAACTGTAACTAGTTACTTTTGGGGGTAACAAGTTACATTTCTAGAAAAGTAGCTTTTAACTGTAACTAGTTACTATTTCTGTGAATGTAACTGCAAAATGTCTCTAGTTACTGGAACAAATGTCGTCCTTTTTTTTCTTTACCCAACCGTACCCATACTTCCACCTAACAGTGCCTTCCTTCCTTCTGTCCGTATCGTTTGTGCCTCGTGCCTTGTGCTCTTTGCGAGCAGAAATCAGTTGAAGATAGTTACCCTCAAGGGTTGAGGGGAGTGAGTCATATGTGAGTAATGGTGTCACTGCCCTGGCACGAGGTCCTGCCTCCTCTGGATATGAACAAGGGAAGGATTATGCACAAGGAGAAACCTTCCGGTCAGCTCACTTGCTCACTGACCAGGGCAATAGCTAATCCTGCACTGGTTGCAGCTATGATTGCTATGAAGCTTCCGTGGGCGCTCTATGAAGCAACCATCGGGTTTTTATCATGGAAGGACGAAAATAATTTAATTGTAAAGTGCAAGATATGGAATAAGACGTTCTCGGCAAACAGGACATCAACTTCAAATCTGAAAAAGCATCTTGAGGCGAGTTCCTTATCCTTGTGTATGTCTCTCTCTACACGCTACGAAACACGTGCGTGTCACCATGCTGTTCTTTTTCACCGCGATGCGCCAGGTCACGTACACATATTGTATTTTTCCCTGTTGGAGAGCCACATATCGACTTATACAGCTTCTGGTGAAGTGCAATAATACTTATATCACTTAAGTAAATGTAAATAAATGTTTGTTTTTAACAATTGTATCACCATGATCATTTTTATAAAAAGTAACTGTAATATAACTAAGTTCCTTTCTCTCAGTCACTGCAACTGTAACTATTTACTTGACCCAGACAGTAACTATAACTGTAACTTAGTTACTTGACCAAGAAAGTAACTATAACTGTAACTCAGTTACTTTTTAGAAGTAACTTACCCAAGACTGAGGGAGTACATGTGTCGCGACCCCCGAAACTAAAATGGGAAAAGAAAAATCACTTGTTGGAAGTAGATGAGCATTTTTTTGGAATTAAGTCCCTCGAACGCTTGTTGACAACAAGAAGTAACCATTTCGTATGCGAACGCTGCACACGCTCTTTCGTGAAGGGAGAGGGCATGGCGAAACATCGACGCCTTTGCACAGACGTAAATGAAATCCTGTTCGAATTTTGCGAGCCGGGAAAGAATTTTGTAGAATTTACTAAAATACGGTACATGCAGCAGTACAACTACGTCGTTGCGTTGGACACTGAGAGCGTACTCACACCCAGTGGTGTTGGCATGCAACGTCACATTACCTCTAGCTTCTGTGCTGTGCTCGTGCGTACCCATGACTCAAAGGTGATGCGCATTAGAACACACCATGGGGAAGATGCGGCAAAGCAGTGTGTGAAGGCGCTCATGGAAATGCGTGATGAAATGATTGCCTTGAACGCCTGCCCTACTGCGACACTGTGCAACCCCTGCAACGTCGCGTGCACTACCAGAGAAAAATTGCCGATCATGGTCCACAATGTATCTTATGATCTGGCTGGACTGTTACGGGAATTTCACGTTCTCGGGTGGAAGCGACCTCCCTTCATTGTGGTCAGCTCCATGAAAAAAATTCGTTCGTTCGAAATTGCTATCTTCCGCTTCAGAGATACCATGCAGTACCCAAATTCGTCACTTGGGGAGCTTGTGGAAACAGTTAAATTCATGGGGGGTGCTGAGGCGTTCCAATGCTTGAAGCAGGTATTTGGAGGCGACTACAAAATTTTGCTTCGTAAAGGTGTGTTTCCTTACAGTTACCTTAGTTCTTTTGCAGTGTACGACGAGTTGAGTCTCCCAGAAAAATCCGCTTTTTGAAATGATCTAACTGGGGAAGATGTAAGCGACAAGGACTATCAGTATGCTGTGCATGTATTTGAACATTTCGGGTGCTCGAGTTTACGGGATTATAACACATTGTACCTGAAAACAAATGCCCTATTACATGCAGACATAATGCAACACTACCGACGCCTGTGCTACAGCGCACGCGGATTGGAATTGCTTCATTGCGTTTCGCTGGCATCCTATTCGTGGCAATGCACATTAAATTATACGAATGCAAAATTTGAATTGATTACGGACGACGAAATGTAGAGAACCATCGAATGGGGCGTTAGAGGCGGGCTCTGTCAGGCGAGCAGGCGTCATTTACGTGCCAATAACCCTGTGTGTAGTGGCTATGATCCCGATAAAGAGGAGGTGTACCCCCATATCATACATAGATTGCAACAATCTTTACGGATTTAGTATGATAAAGCACCTCCCCGTCGGTGATTTTGAATGTGTTGAGGATTTTAGCTCCGTGGATTTTATGAGTCACCCCATATATTCAGACGCGGGGTACGTGTACGTATGTGACTTGGAATATCCAAAATCTATCCACGCACTGACGCGGTATTTCCCCTGGGTCCCGAGAAGGCGGTCGTCCCAAAGGAATGGCTCTCGCCATCCCAGCGAGGGCTTCTCCAAGAATTAATGTATGAGTCTGCTAACAGCAAAAAGCTGTTTCTTACGTGCAAAGACAAAGTCGAGTACGTTGTTAATTATGCGCTGCTCACACTCTATTGTAGATTGGGTATGAGAGTGAGGAAAATTCACCGAATTCTAAAATTTCGTCAAGCACCATTCCTGCGTCCCTACATCGAGGACAATGTTGACGCGTTGCCTCGGGTACGACTTTCGAAAAAAACTTCTACAAACTCTCAAATAATGCAGTCTTTGGGAGGCGAGCCGCCTCGGGTGTCGGGCAGAATGCGTGCGGATGAAAATTTTGTCCCTGGATTGTGTCATGTACGAAATGCGCAAAAGAAAAGTGCGATGCGATTTCTCGCTCCAGTTTGGGTTTACCATTTTTGAACTCAGGCTAGTTCCATCTCAAATCGAACAATCCGGTACACTTGATGTCTCGAATGAACGGGAAAAAAATATATGTTGAAGCCATCGGTGAGTTAGGAGAAATAAACGCTTTCCGAATTCTCTGCGCTGCGCGGTTCGGGAAGTAGGAGAGGAGGAAAAAGCTGCCTCTCATAAGACGATGTAGTCGCGCGCGGGTTTGACCGTTCGCTACAAGGCTATTTCTTGTCGCACTATAGAAATTTCTTGATCTCGCTTTAGACCACTTAGGGCACAATACGATCCTGCGTTGGCAGTGCTGTACCGGTTTTTGTTTGTCTGCAAAAAAATATCAAAGTTGACTCAAAGTGGCGAAAAACACCATATTCACTGCAGCTTTGCGGACGATGTAGCAAACGGATAAGATTGAGCTTTATGCCGTTTAATTTGTCATTCATGTGGCTATCGAATGATGCATAATTAGTGTTTCGACTCTGTCAGGAACGTAAGCGATACCGCTTTCAGTAACACCATACCACCGAAAAATGACTAATTTGGGAAGCCTTTATCTAAAAAACCCCACCAAAAACTTGCCTCGAAAATATTATATGTTGTAGGTAGTTCCTTAGACTATGCACAGAAGAAAAAGAAAAAGTCGGACTTTATCGGTAGGCGCACTGTGAATTTTTTGCCAGCCCTATACGCGGAGCGCATTCAAGCCGTGGCACCGTGTGCCGCGTGTTGCAAAATCGAATTTTCCAAAGGGACTTTCACTTCTGTCTTCACATAAAAAGTAATTGCTATCATTTGAAACCGTTCTGAGCGCTTGCGTTCATAATAGTGTTGTAATCGCTGAATGTAGATTGTGGAGCAACCATATGTGCTCACATTTTTTGCGGGATGACACACATGCGTTGCAAGTGCTGGGAGCCCGTGAAGAACAGAGTGCTTTAGAATACTTTTGCGTCTTTATAAGAGGTATATTTGTCCACGGTGATCATATCGAAGCATATTTACAGTACACAGAATAACAAGAACTTGACAGCGAAGATGACAAGGTGACGAAGGTAAGAAGGTAACGAAAGTTATGCAGAGCATTCCGGGTGGATGAGAGTGCTCGTGTCATGAACTGCTTTAGGCCGTTGTGGAAGCCACTTTCCTTAATGTTACTTTTGATGGCAGGTTCTTGTCAGATTTTCTTTCAAACGTGGGCGACATTGCTGCGTGTTGTGATTCAGCCACCTTTGCTGTGAAGTACTTGAAGCAGCTTCTGCATAGCTGGCCCATTTCTGTTACGCCTTCGGCTTGATCTGCTGGAACCACAGTCTTTATGGCAGCTACGCAGATCTCCGAAGCAAAGCGAAAATCCTTTGTCTATAGCACTTTTTTCTTGTGTATGAGGCGGTATATATATCTAGTCAGCGAAATCCACACGATCAGCACTGTACAACAAAGAGGCCATTGAGGTAGGTGTGATACCAGGACGACACACTACAGTAATGCAGATGTCGTCACACACTCTGTGTAAGGGCACTCCATGCACTTCTGTAGTCGAGAAGTGAGTGAAGCGTCTTCTGTGTGTAGGCGAAACTTTGCGCAAGGTGTCTTTAGGGAGTAAATGCGATCAGGACCTTCCCATGGTCGCAGCATGTCGAACCGAATAACATATTGGACAGCGGCGCCAGTCGGGCTGTTTCGGCAAGGTTCACAAAAGGCACCATGAATTAGCCTTGAGTGTGTGCGTATGACACTACAACATTTTCCTCAGTGCAATTTCCCCCGTCCGAGGTCATGGGGCCGTAGGAAAGGAAATGTTTCAAATAATACTGGGAGTCACTGCGTGCCTCCTGCCATAATGCGTACAGTAAATATGCTTGTTTAGAATAACCCTGAACAGATATGCCTCTTACAAAGATGTAAAATCATTCTGTTCTTCCCGGGCTCCCAGCACTTGCAATGCATGTGTGACATCCCGCAAAAAATGCAAGCACATCTGGTTGCTCCACAATCTAGATTCAGCGATTACACCATTGTTATGAACGCAAACGCTCAGAACCTTGAAAAGGAAACCTTGAAACCTCAGAATGGTTTCAAATGACAGCAATTACTTTTTATATGAAGACAGAAGTTGAAAGTCCCTTTGGAAAATTTGATTTTGCAACACACACACGGGACACGGTGCCTCCGCTTGAATGCGCTCCGCGTATAGGGCTGGCAAAAAATTCACAGTGCGCCTACCGATCAAGTCCGAATTTTGATTTTGCTTCTGTGCATAGTCTAAGGAACTACCTACAACATATAAAATTTTCGAGGTAAGTTTTTGGTGTTTTTTTTAGATAATGTCTTCCGAAATTCGTCATTTTTCGGTGGTATGGTGCTACTAAAAGACGTATCGCTTACGTTCCTTACAGAGTTGAGCAATAAATTATACATCATTCGGTAGCCCTATGAATGGCAAATTAAACGGCATAAAGCTCAGTCTTTTCCGTTTTGTACATCGTCCGCAAAGCTGCAGTGAATATGGTGTTTTTCGGCACTTTGAGTCAACTTTGATATTTTTTTGCAGACAAACAAAAACCGGTACAGCACTGCCAACGAAGGATCCTATTGTGCCCTATGTGGTCTAAAGTCAGATCAAGAAATTACTATAATGCGAGAAGAAATGGCCTTGTAGCGGACGCTCAAACCCGCTCGCGACGACGTTCCCTTAGGAGAGATAGTTTTTTCCTCCTCTCCTATTTACCGAACCGCGTAGCCCAGAGAATTCGGAAAGCGTTTATTTCTCCTAACTCACTGGTGACTTCAACATATATTTTTTTCCCGTTCATTCGAGACATCAAGTGTACTGGATTGTTCGATTTGAGGTGGAACTAGCCCTCAGTAAATTAACCATGTACTCATTCTACAACGGAACCCTGCTGCGTAAGATCACTTGTGCGGTGATTACCTGTTACTTTGACACGGATTCTCAGATCTTCGGCCTATTCTGCAAGGACTACGAAGATCAGTTACAAGCGATCGCCGACGACCACTTAGATCTGTCTTCCTTTGATCGGGATCATCCACTGTACAGTGAAAAGGATCGTGGAAGACTTGGGGCATTCAAAAGCAAAACGGGTAGTGTACCTATTGAGGAAGTAGTATGTTTGAAAGCTAAAATGTATTCCGTCAAATTAGCTGGAGGAAAGCAAATTGCAAGAGCTAAAGGGGTCAAAAAGAATATTGTACGCAAGCACCTCCTCTATGAGACATACTACGATACCTTGCTCAATCATAGGAGCGTATCGAACGAACAAGTATCAATCGTTGGAAAGAAGCAGTGTATATGCACAATCAGAAATGTCAAAAGAAGTCTGATGGCATACGACGACAAGAGATACCTGTGCAATGACATCGACTCCTATCCTTATGGAACCTACGATTATGGTAAGTTTAAGTGGGTGATATAAATAGTGAAGCTCATAATGTTCTTTCATCTCTTCAGAAGATGTGCAGGAAGAGAATTAATGCTTCTGTCACATACTGTTCTCTCCTGCGGTTTGCCTCTGGGTCATGGACAGAGAAGGACGGGTGCCTGGGTGATCCACATAGTACCTATGTGAATAACACTATGGATGTTAGCGGAGATGTACGGCGTGCATGGATGTGTCCCCAGGGAGAACTACAATATCTCTGAGACTGCCATGATGTACTCAATAAACACTGAAAACTATTTACCATGTTTTTGTGTGCCAACCATTGCCGAGAGTCACTGAGGCTAAAAAAGAAGGCCTCCCGCATCAATAAGCAATTTGGGGGAACTCTGAGCTGGCCTAGAAATTAATGGAATTGATCAATGAGTGGTTGTCTATTATGCAGCTGGAATTATGAAGCAATATGCGGTGAGTGGAACATGCTCGAAAAATAAAATGAATGAGAACGAGCCACACTGTATGACACACTTGAGCCATATAATAAATGTTTCAATGACGTGACGTGTGCCCTTGAGCATTCCTTTTGATGACTAAAATGATTCTCCTGGTTTATCTCACTAAATATACTATTTCTCATGAATTTGTTACATCGGAATGACTGTTTCGGACCATAAAGTTGTAGAGTTCCTATCGAACCAGACGAAATAGGTACGTTTCCTCTCCGAAGCAAACATGCTCTCGTGCACCACACTTCCTCTCTTGCAAACGTATGATGTCTGGGACAGCAGGGACTGTACACAAGCAACACGAGTAAAATATGTGCAACGCAGAGATGAAGGCTGTGGAAGGGGATGCGTCCCCATGTCTTCAAGTCCCGGGCGCCTCCCTTCTTGGGATCCTCAGCTTCCTGGTCAACACGTGCGCTTGACGTCCTGTGTTGGAAAATCTAGACTTTTACTTATTTCTACATTCCATCTTAGCTTCAACCTTCACCAGGAACAACAAAAACGTATTCATTGCATATGTGCGAACTTGAACGATACTTCGAACGATAAATACAATCACAATGCGACAACATTGAATGTTCATCTGTGGACAGTAATATCGGACCAAAATACTGAGGTACTGTGTGAGGAATTAGTCATGTTTCTGCGCCTTTTCCACTTTGAGCGAAACGTAGGAGAGAATGCGATCTCGGTTTGCCTTATTATACATACAAGAAAAAAAAGAAGAAAAAAAAAGAGAGACGTAGGCCGCACTATTGCGCCCGGTCACTCCACGACACTTGAGTTGGTCACCACTTTTGAATGCCGCTGCAAAGCCACCTCTTGTGTATCCGACGACGTACCAAGCCGGGGTTACATGAACCCGACAGAAACTGCTCGCAGCTACTCACATCAATCCTCCATAGAAGATTGGTTGACATGGCCTGATGGGAGAGGATTTGCTGCGATAAACTAACTCGACCCGCTTTTGTCGAGTTCATGTGAACGGGGGTCCACATGTACAACCTGTGTCAAGCCTGATTCCATACCTAAAGCGCACGTTACAGTTCCTGTTATTTCATTTCATTTCATTTTATTACCTTAAGGACCCTTTACACAAGGGTGTTACATAAGGGGGGAACAAGAGGAACACATCAAAGTATTTACACAGTTTATAATTGTATTCTAAAGAAACATTTCTTCGCAGACACGTTGAAAACTGCTAAGGTCCGGCAGTGCGACGACATCAGCTGGCAACCTGTTCCATTCGCTGATACCCAGCTGAAGTGTGGAGTGCTTATGCGCGTCCGTGCAGCTCAAATTTAATTCTAACCTATAGGAATGCTCAACACGACGCGAGAAAAAACTGGCGCGAGTAATATATGGAGAATCAGAATGATACAATTTATGTAGGAGAACAAGCCTAGCTATTTTACGCCTTGCTGCCAATAATGGGATTTTATAGTACTTTTTGGTCTCTGTCATACTTACTGTACGATCGTGTATATTAAAAATAAACCTTATAGCATTACTTTGAACATGTTCTAACTTATCACATAAATATCTCTGATAAGGACTCCACACAACAGCAGCGTAATCTAGTTTGGATCGTACCAAAGTATTATATGCTAAGAGCTTCACATTTGAAGGGGCCTGGTGCAATGTACGTTTTAGAAACCCCAATGTACTTGATGCTTTGAGACACACCTGTTCAACGTGGTATTTCCACGACAAATCGTCGGATATGAATATTCCCAAATACTTATATTGTTTAACTTTTTCTAACGTAGTTCCCCGAAATATGTAATCAATGTTTGTGCTCATTTTTGCTCTCGATATTGACATCACTTTTGTTTTTGTTACATTTACGTCCATTAACCATACATTGCACCATGCTTCCAGGGCATCAACATCTGACTGGAATCTTATACAGTCTTCGTAACAATTTATGCCCCGGTACAAAACCAAATCATCAGCATATAGCCGAACGTTGCACTTCAAACTTTGCGGTAAATCATTAATATAAATTAAAAATAAAAGAGGGCCGAGGACAGAACCCTGCGGAACCCCTGAGAGGACATGTGATATATCTGATACCGATGTACCGCATTTTACACACTGCGTCCTGGATGTCAAAAAATTAGATGTCCATGCGATGACAGAGGGATGAAGTCCAACAGAATGCAGTTTGCTAATTAACCGCAGGTGAGGAACTCGGTCGAATGCGTTTTTAAAATCGACATAGATCAGGTCTACCTGTAGACCACCGTTTGTCATTTCAAAAAGATCTGTGACCAACCCGAAGAGCTGTGTTTCACACGAAAAATTTCTTCTAAAACCATGTTGATTTGGGAATAAGACCCCGTGGTCGTCTAGGTGATCCATAACATAAGCATACAGGATATGCTCCAAAATTTTACTACACACGCATGTTAAAGATATCGGTCTGTAGTGACTGACCTCTACAGGTTTTGGTCGTTTGGGAATTGGTGCTATTATTCCGTGCTTCCAGTCGGATGGTAAATCTGCGCAAACAAGACTCTGCTGGAAAATTAATGCTAAGATTTTACCGGATACTGCTTTTGTCATTTTCAATAACTTTGTTGTAATTCCGTCACAGCCAGGAGATGAAGAGATTGGTAAATTGTCAATAATTTTGATCACACCCTCAGGAGAAATAGAAGGCAGTTCGGCTTGGGTAGCGTGTGCGTGAGGTTGTATATCTGAAAAAAACGTGGTTTCTTTCGTAAACACTGAAGAAAAAAAGCAGTTTAATTCCTGTGCGCATGCCGAGTCAGACAGAGTAGACCCTTCTTTTTGTATATTACAAAATGTACTGCCTCCAACTTTAGACTTTACAACAGACCAAAATTTTTTTGGGTTACTACTCAAAAGTAGAGGCAGCTCCTGAGAATAAAATCTCTTTTTACTTTGCGTAACGGCTACTTTATACTCTCTTGCTGCCCTGTGGTATTTAGCCCAATTATATGAAGTCGCGAGTAGTTGAGCTTTACGATACATTCTCTTTTTCTTATTAGCCAGCCGTTTTAAATGTACAGAGTACCAAGGCGCCCTAGAACTGGATCGCAACCTCAGCCTAGGAATACTAATACGAGCGTTTTCAACGAGAGCAATTTTAAAGGACTGCCAGTTTTCATCCACCGATCGCATGGGCCAACACGAAGAAAGCGTACTAAAATAATTCTCCATGGCCGAGTTTAATTCAGTCACGTTTGCCCTTCTATAGTCATATATATATTTCACTACCTCATACTTTCTTTCTGGATTAAATGTCATTGTAACACAAATGGCTCTGTGATCACTAACTTCTTCCAGGTAATCAATATTCACTACATCATCAGGGCGGGTCGTAAAAAACAGGTCAAGGACAGCATCTCCCCGAGTTGGACAGACCAATTTTTAAACAATATTAAATTCATTACACACAGTCAAAAAACTTAAACACTCAGACCTATTTGTACATGAAGGGTATAATGAAGGTACTGACCAATCAATATCAGGTAAATTAAAATCACCTGCAAGTATAATATCTGATCCAGGAAACCGTAACAAAACTTCTTCTAAACAATTATGTAACTTATCACAAAAGTCAGACCTTGCACTTGGTGGCCGGTAACAAGCTCCTACAATAATCTTTTGAACATGACGAATATTCAAAACCGCAAACACTATTTCTAAGTCGGTTAGAACATGAACAAAACCCGACACGATATTTTTACGGATACCTAAAAGCACACCGCCCCCACGTTTGCCACAACGATCTTTCCGATAAATAACATAATTCTTATTTAATAACAACTGGTTATCATTAATTTCATTTGTGAGCCATGTCTCCGTGCCAAATATAATGTCAGTTTTACACATATCGGTCAAATTTTCCACAATGTCCTGAACAGACAATAAACTTCTGAAGTTCAACACAAGACTTGACAGGGATGTGTCCAGTAACTGTCAATCCCTGTCTGACCTTACAAGGTTTACAGAAGGCAAAGGCAAGGAACTCGAGGAACTGACATTTATAGACGTAGCAGATACTACATCACTATTCACAGGACGAGCAGACATTTGCCTTAGTAGAACTACTTTGTTTTGCTTTTCATCGTACACATACATATCATTTTCAATTATCAGCTTGTCATAGGAAAAACGAACTTTCTTGTTTTCTTCACGATACGGTCTGGCGTAATCCCTAAGAATCTTACGACAGTTTCTTATCCGTAAGGAAAAATCCTCCTCAATCCATACTTTCGGTTGTGTGAGATTTTTTAATTTAGGAGCACTCTTAAGCACACTTTCCTTTTGTTTATAATTAGAGAACTTCACTATGATAGGACGAAACTGACCTTCTCTTGCCTTACGTCCTACTCTATGTACACGCTCAACATCACCAAGAGACGTACCCAAGTGTTCCCTGACAAAATCACTCAGGATTTTCTCAGTGTCCAACCAACGCTCACCATCAACCTCAGGGATACCCTTAAATACTAGGTTATTACGTCTCATACGATTTTCCAGATCATCTATATGAGCAGCACAATTTCGCAGGTCACTCTGTATTTGTGGCAATACTAACTCCATTGAATGAACGTCGTTTTTCAGCCCCGTAATGTCATTTTGCATAGAACTTATACTCTCTAAACAGGACTCTACTTTTCCAACACGTTCTGTCAGCTCAGAAACACCTTTAGCTATGTCACGCAGTTTGACAGAATTTTCCCGCTGATGCTTCAACACCGTAGTGCTTAATGAATCAATAGCATCTTGCAATTTATCAAAACGATCAGCGTCAGTCGGGCCAGGGTTTAGTTCTACATCCCCGGCAAGGAGTAGCAGCCTCAAACACAGTAACATAACATAGCTTCTTTTTTTTTCTAGCATAGAGCGAAGGATTATCAAGGTACACAATGAACTCTGCCCGAGGAACGCGGAGTACAGCATATGACTAAACAACAGCCAGGTAATCGTGAGTACTGATTTGAACATAGATGCATTGCGAGACCGTCGGTTCAACATACACACAGCTGGGAGTGGAGTAGGCAAAAAAGGCAACCAGCGAACAGTACATAAAGGAAAACCTTGACTAACCTGCGAAAGGACAACAGTATGAGTAGCCATGCCGTGAGATGTTCCTACTCCAACTCCCAGCGGTACGTTCACAAGTCCTGGCTTAAATACTGTCTGGAAGCCATGTGACAGATTACGTAGCGGGCACTTCCCGATTGCTTCAGCCATCGTATCTGTCGCATCTGTTGAAGCTGGGATTATCAATTCCTCGTTATCACGAAGAGCACAGCAGTTCCATGACACCCTTGAAGAATGCGCTGACGGCGGTCCACGTACCAGACAGGTGGAAACAAGAAAAATAATCTGCGAAAGGACAACAGTATGAGTAGCCATGCCGTGAGATGTTCCTACTCCAACTCCCCTATGATGATTATGATTCGAAGCAAGCACACGTGAACTGAATACGTTTCTGTTGTTCACAATCAAGGTTGAAGCTGAGCTTAGATGGAGTGTAGGAACAAGTGAATATGTCTATTTTCCAACAAGGGTCACTAACTGCACATGGCGACAAGGAAGTTGGGGACCTCACGAAACGAATTGGCGGGGACTAACACAAGGAGACGTATCCCATCCTAAGCCTGCGTCTCAGCGTAGCACATATTTTACTCATGCTGCTTGTGTCGCATGCTTACTGCCCCTGACAGCGGTTTATCTAGAAGCCCCTGCTTGATGGGGTGTTGCAAAAAATTGCGCGGGGGTAGGGAGTGCACAGGTAAAAAGTTTGGGGTGTGTCGCCAAACATTTGAGGGTGTTGAGGGTGCAGGGAGTTCTGGTAAATCACTGGCCCTCGACTTTTCATACTTTATGGTCCGAAAGAGTCATTAGGTAACAGAAATTCATGGGAACTAGCATACTTGTTGAGATTAGCGTCATCAGGAGCCTCATTATTATGGCCATTATAGGGAATGCTCAAGGGCACACTGTAAATGAACTCACAGATCCCCTTACGATTCATTTATTTTCCTGCTCAAATGTCTCATCCAGTGTGGCTCTTTCTCATTCAGGACCTTACCTGAATTGAAATGCTTTCAGTCGTTCGACCACGACGCTTCCGCATTTTTATCTTTCCAGGCAAGGAGAAGACTCTGCACTATCATTCAGCGATAGATTAGCAGACTATGATAAGCGGACGCGAGACAGAAGGCAGGCTAGAGCAGCGGGCTCAGTTTCTTGTTATTTTGGTTTCGTCACTGATCATCCTCTCCCATTTCGAAGCCAATCAAATCTTCCTCACCTCCTGAAGAGAAAAATCTGACCTG
Organism: Ornithodoros turicata; assembly: GCF_037126465.1. Classification (NCBI taxonomy): domain Eukaryota; kingdom Metazoa; phylum Arthropoda; class Arachnida; order Ixodida; family Argasidae; genus Ornithodoros; species Ornithodoros turicata. The sequence goes on along the minus strand of NC_088201.1, from coordinate 214,500,616 downwards.
GGGCTTTAATAGAATACAAAGAAATGTTTATTTTACATAATAACAATTTTACAGACAACGTTTCGGTGGGAAGCTCCTCGTTCTTCGAGACAGGGCCTGAACACGTCTTTATCATTATCAAAGTACACATCACCCAGACCCGAGGGCTGATAGGGACGCACCGACGAATGTCAGCACTGATATCTAGGTGTACCATTCGTTTGCTGTTGCAGGTAACACTCAAGGGGCATTTTGCATGCACAGCGAAGAAACGACACGCTCATGGGATAATGGCAGGCGTGTTATCACGTGACGAGTAGGACTGAAATCAGTCGCGAGAGGCGATTAGATCGCATGGCGCCGAGATACGCTTGGCTCCATCTCTCGGCGGGAACATCAGCGGGTACATATGACAACAGCCGGACAACACCAGTCCTTCTAGCTCACCATAGTTTGGCTCCTTTTACGTTCGCCTCCGTCGTCATGGGAACGTAAAACGTTATCCACTATAAGACGTCACTCCTGAAACAAGCGAGGAGGTGAAGAGTTGAACGCGACAGAGGGGCTCGCAAACCGCGTGACCTTCGCAGTGTAATAACCTAGAAACGCGGGATCTCGAAAACACAGCGTCTTGGTGTAGATGTATAGCGCATATAACTCAATGTTTACAAGACTGTTTCTCTACAAGGTTGGCAATGGATTCCCCCTTAAAACCCGTTTAAGGTGCACTAAAGCCAATATCCGGGAGGTTAAACTTTATCCCACAAGTTACTCACGCAATTGACATTTGAAGTTAAACAAACAGCCGACGTGGATCTACGTCCCAAGGCACTACGCCCATCAGCGACGCCACAATTGTCGGTCTGTGGATGATATTGTACCCTTGGGGTTTCTTTCAAGCGATCCGTTGTGAAAGATGCATGTCTAAGCAAGTTCCATCATGCCAGCAAGTTGCTGGTGTTCTCGGCAGGGATCGAAGCCGCACACTTTAGATCAGACACTATAGAAGCTGATTCACCGATGCCGGCATCAAGACAAGCGCAAAAGCGCCGTTAGAAATATAGGAAATGATGTTCAATCTGAATTGCATCTCATAGGAGCTTTAATGACATGGATGTGAATGACGTACTAGCTGTTTAAATGTGTTTTTAAAAGACAGCGCTATGTTGTCGATAAGTTCTATTGCTGGAAGTCTAGCACCTATCTTGTTGTCTTCTTCTCTCTGTCGGTGTTCCCTATGCCAGTTCATGGTGCAAGAGCTTTTATTGCCCTTTAGCACATGAGCTTCTATACATGGCTAGAGTAAGAGAACAAATTGGTCAAGCAAGACGTTGCCTTTTACTGAAATCTTGCAAGATGGATTGCAATATCAACATGGACTTTATTATTGTGAATATTACATACTATTTATTATGTCGATATATCAAAGACACCCATGTAATTCATCATTCATGTGATGTCAGTTACAGGGTTCGAGGGACACGAATGTCTACAGCAACAGGCAAGAGCAGTCAGCATTGAAAGAGAGTGAGTGAAATTGTATATTCTGTAAGCGTTGCAACGCGATTATGGTATTCGTTTGTTACCATGTGTCTACTGTATTCTTTTTCGTGTGGAAGACACATGGCGGAAGGAGCATAGTAACAGCAGAGGATATCTCGCGATATAATTTTTACATAGTTATAATCTCTTAACCAGAAAGTGCACTTATGTGCAATGAATAAAGAAAATAAAATTATATAATAACTATAAACAGGATGGTCTTTTGTTTGACACATATCTGAAAAAAATGACTGAAGCTATTTCTGCTCTCAAGTGGTGCGCAGTTCTGGTGTCGGCTCATTTGCATAGTAGAATTTGGCGATTTATATATTAAAAGACGTTTACTTGTCGTGGTGTTTAATAAGCACGGTGGATTTGAATAATAACTGGCTCCAATTCTCCTATCTCGTATTTCCCAGATAGTGACAATATTAATGAATAAATTAATACATTTTACCTAGTTAGTCCTTCAGTATTTGCATAAAGTGTCCTGCAGGATGTCTGCCTGGCCGCATAACCCGCCTGTCAAGATGGTATCAGTGCTTCTGTCGCGGCTTTTTCATAAAAAAATATGCGTCGAGTAAAAAAAAAAAACTTTCCCCGTCAAACGTTCATGGCGTTGTTCTCTACCGCCACAAATTTCTTGGAAACAGGTTGTGGTTAATTTTTTCTATTTCGCTCTGTGGCTGCTTCTTGAAGTTGATATTCGTAAACTTCAATGAAATATCTTCTGTGTGATTCGGAAGCAGTTTCATGGCAATTCCCGCTGATGCTTGATCGCCTCTTGTGAGCACGACCATTTGCCCAAAAAAAAAGTGCACTCTTGTAGTTTTTTGCGGAACTGAGTCATTTAATCAGTGTAACATTGTTGTTTAGGAGACGTAGGACGTGGGAAATTCAGCCCCCAAAATGCTTACTGAAGTGTTCCGGCCAAAAATGTGAGGCAGACCGTATTTGGTAGCATAACCCTTGAGCATTGCTTTCACAAAGTTTCACCAAACACTTCTTGGCCTGGTAGTGAAAAAGAAATAAATAAAAAAAGAATTTCACAAGACAAGCACCCCTCCGCCGTTGCCCTGAAAGCCTGCTTCATCGCACGACTTATCGATACTACTTCCTCGAAAACATTGGAATAATGGGAATGGCGTGTTTGTTTTTCGGGGAAGTGTTGTCGTAGTGTGCATCTATGCGTATGGTAATGTTTGGTTTTCTGTCTTCTACACTCGTGCCAATGACCATCATCAAATAAATGTCCTCCTGTTGTGCGACACGCACGTGTGCTTTCTATCTCTGTGAATTGCAACCACAAAGGACCATCTGGGATAGGTTATTTGATCCTGTGTGGCAAGTCCTGGACAGCCTGTGTGGCACATAGTCAAAACCTGTCTCTGCTGCTGGAAGGCGGAAGGCATTGAAGTACCATCACAGTCTGCCTCCGATAGACCGTCGCTCCCAAGAGAGCGGGGACGTTAAAGCCTCAAGGCGCCAGCAAGACCATCCTCCTGCTGACTGGTCTTCCTGACAAATATGTTGGGCGCTAAATACTGAACGAGGACAACCTTGATGTGAATCCCTTTAGCCTGGTGATCAATAAGAAGAATCCCTCGGAAGCCACACGCACGCATGCATGTTGGGACATCCTTCTGAGGTGTCAAACCAAAAGTATGCACAGGACGGATGTCTGCATGTTGCGTCTGTGCCGCCGCGTAGGATCTTATACGGAAACGTCGTTTCAACAAGTACGGCAATATGTGTGTGTTCGTGTCATCTGAGGGTGCTGTTATCAATATGCTTCGCCTGGACAAAATCACGGGCGTAGGTCCGCAAGCGAGCATCGCTAAGTCCTATGCAGCGAAAACATGGGGAAGATCAGCGTCGTCGCTGTGCCATATGCGGACGAAGAAATGACACCATACCTTGAGGACTCCCGGGTTGTTTTCGGCCCGACGGCAGGTCTCAGGTATCTCCACGGAAGATCGTCAGAATAAATTCATCCCCCTTAGGTCTGTTATTCTCATCTTCAAGAGAACGTTAAAATCCCCCACAGTGTGAAAAATGGTTTCACCGATTACGCAGTGTTTCAACTGCCAGCGGTTTGTTAACATCGGTTCTAACGGAAGGGGTTCAACTTCATCCATTATATGTGGTGAACTGCACATGCGATCGGACTGCACTGTTAGCAAAATTTGTACCCTTTAGGGCATAAACGGCTCGTCCCAGGGCGCATAACTTTAGAGATATAAACACTATGCGTTCCTGAAGGTATACTATTGTAGCGGGCCGTAGACAACGACGAAGATGGCCACGCGCCTGGAGCACCCGCCTCAGTTCCACCGGCGCGGCCATGGAGGTAGGCCACAGTCATCGCCTCTCCGTGGCATACCATCATCGCCGGTCGGGGCTCATGTAGAGGAACTCCACCTCCTCTACATTTGGTGACCCGAACGATGAACATCAAGTTCGGAGCAATTCGGCCCTTCTCCATCCCAAATTTTTGACAAAATCGACTAGCACTACCAAGGCAAGCTATCCCTGGAAGCCACGACCATTACCCGACGCATCACGGCCGACACGCCGACCGCATCCGTCCCGCTTCCGTCCACGCTACCGATCCGACCGACCACGCAACGTCCAGACTCATCATCCCATGCGCCCACCGACCCGCTTCACGGCTGCCAGGGACCGACCTGCGCTGTCCACGGCCCCCGGCACACTCACCACCCTCTTCATTTCTGCATCTCAACTCGCACCCACTGCCGGCCGCGACACCTGAGCAACATGCTCGCCTGCCGGTTTCGGCAGTTGCGGCAGCCGACGCCACGACATGCGCAGCCGGCGTCTCGGCAGTCCTCACGGCTACGCAGCCTCACCTGGCGTCACTTCCTGGGACCCTACGAGCTCTCGCTCCCGTGCTGGTTGCGGCACCCCAGGCCACGACTCCAACGCCAGATCACGACTTCGACGTCGTCAACGTTCATCTCTGGCAAGCCTCATCTCGGCCGCTCTCGCCCCACTCATCAACCTCTGCCTGCAACGTGTGCTGTGCCGCCCGTGGACATGTCCAGCAGTGCGCGTCATCCACGGTCACTCTTGCTCTCTCCCTCCGGTATAGACGTGATTCTTGGATCTTTCTTATCGCCGCTCCGCGTCTGAGGGGGGGGGGGCACTATAGCGGGCCGTGGACAACGACGAAGATGGCCACGCGCCTGGAGCACCCGCCTCAGTTCCACCGGCGCGGCCATGGAGGTAGGCCACCGTCATCGCCTCTCCGTGGCATACCATCATCGCCGGTCGGGGCTCATGTAGAGGAACTCCACCTCCTCTACACTATGTTTATGCTTCCGTGAACGTATATCATTTGCACCTCAGGGTGTAAACATATACCTGCTTGAGGGCATATTTTGAAGCCCTTGTGGTATTGTGACGGCTAATGGACGACGATAAAAATGTCCTTCTGGTGCCGTGCGCCTCTGCGCCTGCCAGCCAGTTCTACCGGCACCGTCCTGGCGAAAGACCACGCACATCCGCCCGCTGGGACATTTCATCATCGCCGGCTGGGAAGACCATCGTCCTCTACATTTGGTGAACCGAACAAAGGATCCCACGTTCGGCGTAATTTGGCCCTTCCCCATCCCAAATTTTCCATCAACCAGCGAATCACCCCGGAAGCCATAACTGAAGGTATGGTGTCTCGTTCCTCCGAGGACTCGCTAGGCGGTGATGCTCCTCGCTCAGCATTCAACGACCTGGCATATCACGATGACGCTTCCACTCCGCGCCACACTCACCACGCCATGGTCACTCTCACTGCGTCACTCTTCCTCGGGCTTGGCGACCGTCCTCCTTGGGCATTCACTAGCGGCATGTTCCGGAACCACACGCTCCTGTACAGGTCGCGGTACGCCGCTGCACCATCTGCATCTCCTACGTTAGCCGACCCAGAACCCTGTCCGCCTCGCCTTCCACCAGGCTTCCATACAAGATACTGGCAAATCATTCAGAATCGGTTAAGAGGCCCTGGGACTAACGTTCCACCAGGGACACGCACGGAGGCCACTATGAGTTTTACTCGCAGTCTCTCCGTGCTTCACGATGCTCCTCCCCGCAGTCTCCTCGAAGACAACACTACGAGCCCAGCGCTCACGAACAGGGCCCGGATCTGCCGTCCCACCTCTGCACGCTGTTCGGCCTACTCGCAGGCATCCCGCTTCGGCACGCACCAGGAACACGCCCGGCCAGCCTTCGTCCGCACCATAGTCAGCACCACAAAGCAAACACGCCAAACCCAGCCGTCCCTATTCCACGCGTCGCCCCTCTTTCCGATCTTCAAGTGTTGACGCGGAGCTCAACTGTTAGCTCTACACCCCGTCTTAAGGAAGGGTGGTGGAGGGGGGGGGGTGATGTGGCAGCTCGTGGACGACTATGAAGATGTGCCTCTACTACTGCGCGCCACTGCGCCTGCCAGCCTTCTACCGGGACTGTCCTGCAGCGTGAGGTCACGCACATCTACGTCCACATGTCCGTGGGACATTCCATTATTGCCGGTCAGGACTTCTGTGGATAAAGACAATCTGCTGCACAGTATAATTGCTGAAAACGCCAAGCTTCTATTTATTGCACCGTCATATCCGAGTGGCGGCTTCCCAATCCAGCTTGCCGCAACAACAACAAACAAAATAACGCCTGGACATACACACTCGCACACAAACTCATACAGCGTGGATGTGAATAGGAGAGAAAAGGAATGAAGTAGTAATTAGCATCAAATTGGAAACCGAGAAGCACCACCAAGAGATATTAGGAAAAATATTTTCAGGAGGAGTTCGTATTTGCTGGAGAACAGATACGTATACAGCAGAATGCCGCAACACGTGGTGGAAAAAACGCTCTTCGCCAGGGAAGCTACTTAAGAAGTGAGGACATGTAGACCTACTTATTTTGGGAACAAATAATATGCTGTATTAACGACTATGTTTCATAATACATGCTGCTTAAAGTGACAGTCCGGTCGAAAACATGGGCCTGGGAAACACCGCCTTATGATTTCTAATACTCCGCACAACAACCGTGCAAAATATTTCAGAAGAAATCGTATCGCGCGATTTATAATCGATTTTTTTCTATGCCGCAGTTCGTCCTGAGTAAAGGCCGCAGCGAGCTCTCGCGTGACGTGCATAAGAGCAAGGCCGCACGTGACTTGCGCATGCCTGTTTGCGCGATAGTCGGTTGTTGCGCGCTAGCATTTGCCCACTATGATGATTTTGAGTAGTAATCACAAGTTATGCAGAGTAAAATGCTGAGTAACGTCAATGTAAATACAGGTATCACGACGCAGCCTACGGTTCAGTACACTCATAGAAAAAAACACCTCTCTGCATTCCCATCAACGGCGCAGTCCTGCACCGCATTGTGTCCATTGGGAACGTCATGCTCACGTGACGGATGACGTACATAGAGGATCCTCGGTGCAAGGAGTATGTGAGGGAGAAAAACAAACCGGATGCCTTCAGAGGAGAAGTTTTCATTCAGTGTCTCGAAAACCACACCGTTTTGTGACCTGAAACTTTCCACACAGCATGTAAGCCTCCGTGGCAGTTGAAAAAAAGCAACTTCCGGTTTTCCCGGACTGTCCCTTTAAGTGAGTTTATATCGTCCCTGATACAAATTAATGTCGTTAATTAATTAATGTAGTGTCCTGCCACGTTGCGGAAGAAAAGTTATACAAAATGCTGAAGTATAAACGTAATATAGAAGTACCGTATTATACCATCGGCTGCCGTGGAAGGTATAGCCTGAGTGATCTATACCTTACACGTGGTTTAATCAGTGTATAGACAGTGGTAACGACGTATAAATATGGTACTTTAGACTTGATTTATACAGTTTTTATACCTTTCATATACCCTTTCTTCTAACAATGTGCACTGTGAACCGGTAACAAATGGGAGCAAACTGCGGAGGCCTTCATGTAGCTTCGGACTGACGGTGTCTCTATGAGCAAATAGCCAATCGGCGTCACCAACATTCCGTTTTTACAAGGTCTTTTAGCTCAACAGTGAGTATTCACGTCCCACCTGCGCCGTCCGCGGCTGGGCCTCCTAAACTTCCTTCGAGGCGCACCCGTGCTTCTAAGGGCGTTACACTTCCCAGGTGGTACTTCTCGCCAATAGTCAGCAGCGGTACAGCGGTGTATAGGACTCAACAGCTCCACTGAGTTCGGGCACGGACTGCTTGTGGACAGCTGCCCTGGTTTATCATACCTATAAGAACCCTTGCCTACCCAGTATGAACCACTCTGTTAGCCGTCATCAGCTGTAACGGCCTCTGCAGAGGCCGACAGTGTCCAGGTAGCTGAGCTCCCTTCACAGTGAAGGGCAGCGACGTCAAGTTCAGCGCACTGTTGCCGCAATTGTGTTGCCTTGAAGGCTGTCATAGTCGTATTTCAGGGTGCTGCCCAATTGCCTGAAGTCAGAGCTTTTCTGGCGGCAGGCAGTCTCTTTTTGCCAAGCAATTCAGTAAGCGTATAAATATGCTGCCATATTACAGTGTCACGTTCGGGTCGCCAAGTTTGTGGATACCTAGCAGATAATAGGCAACATAGGTCCGTGCTGTGCACCTGCCAGGTGACAACTGGCCGGCGCGTTTATTGCGTCGTCGTCATCGTGATGGCGTCCACAGAGGGCGCTACAATACTGTTTTTCTTGGGCGGGAAAAAGGGTTACCAAGCCCCTGCCACAAAACACTGGCTGCCCGCTTTATCTAAAAAGCAATAATTTACTTTTAACTTTCCAAACATCAGAGTGCGAAGACAATTCCCAGCAGTCGGGAGCCACAAGATTCTCGACGAAAAACACGTCGGAGGGGGATATGTTTATTACGAAAAAAAAAGAGGCAGGCAAAATGGAAAGGTCAGCCAGGCACGTGGCATCGCGTTACCGGTACGGTACGAGGCATCCAGAAATGCCATGCCTAGTCTTGCCGAAGGGGTCAATGACAACCCTGAGGGCGCACAACCGGACTCTCCCTCTAAGGCATCTGAAAAAAAAAAAAGTGCAAACAATAAATTTGGCGGTATCGGAGCTGTCAGGGCCAACCCAATCAGAGCTTTTTGCAACAACTCTTCCCTAAATTAACTGGCAAGGGAGGTTTAAATAAAAATTCACATAACAGACTTGTGACAGAAGCTTTGTGAAATAAGTTATTGCGTCCTCTGGCATACTACGAAATCTTTCTGCTGTCGAGTAAATGGCATTTTAGCGGTAGGCGGATTGTAAGCGCGTCTCCCTTGCAAGGCGGTAGCGACGTTTTGGAAGCTCTAAAAATAATAATGTTGCCTTCTTTTTACGGAGCACGGTCCATCCTACATACTCACCGGAATTTCAATCAGTTGGTTTAAAGCTTTGCGCCTACAGCAGCCATCAAAAATGCAAAATATGCAGCATTTCACGATTTCTCTAACAATTTAGGATGGGATTTTTTGAAACCAGATCGTAGACAGTTCTGCAAGAGGAAAAATTCAACTGACCTGTAAGTCAAGAAGTTATGGCAAGAAAAATATGCGCAGTAAATGGCTTTAGCAAAATGCCCTTCATTTGAGTGCCTATGAACTCTATCAACTAGACCGACTTTTGTGATGAATTCTATAGGTCAGTATCCAACCAATGCGATCACGGTTACGTGGGCTATTGATAATTTCCGCAGATGGTCGGTCAGCCACTGTTTTTCAACGTGCGTAAGCATTTCTTTTTCTTGTTGTTTTTCCTTTCTTTTTTTGCTGTATGTTCGTAATGACCTCGTTGCTGCACCTATAAGGTCAGTTTGTCATCGCTCTTATCATTATATCATCTGCAGTATCCAACTTGGGCACATGCTGTTAACAGTCGCCAGCATCTCTCTACGACCTGCGGCACAGGTCCCGTTGAGTGACCTTGACAACCCACAGTCAACTTATATGCGATCATCAACATCATTCGATGTATTGAGTCTTTCGTGGTGCTCAGCGGACATAATTAGGCGCTTGTCGTGGCCTCCGAACATCTGTGCACGCCGGCAGAGGCAAGCCATTCGTTGCGCCATTCAGGACGTGATGATCCTATGTAAAAGGGTAACAGGCCTCGTCGATCATTCTCCAGCAATTAGCCTCCTTCGTGCATTACAACGACGCGCTGAAAGAACGGCTCGTAATACATCCGGATGAAAGCTAAAGTAACACCAGTATTGTGAGAAATAAGGCCGGAAGCGTTGGTTTAATTTTCGTCAGCACCTTTCACTGTTTGACCCGGCCACAAAGATCTGTAGGACATCTCTGTAGGATGTCCCACGAACACCACCATAAAACAAAAAGAAAGGATCCTCTCGCGGTACTAGCTATCTTTACGCGTGGTGACTAAAACACGCTAGAAACAGATTTCTCCGCCGTACTAACTACACCGGCGGCAGCCTCGGCGACAGGGGTACACACCAGTTTTGTCCAGAGCTTGAGGAGCGAAATTAACGAAGGCTGGCCTCGTTCACCGGAGGTCACGGCCCGCAACTTCACTCTAATCGAGCTAAAGCTAAATTTTATTCCGTGGTAATGAGTCGTGTCTGTACTGCAAGCAATCGAAAATTCTGTCATCCGAGGCTCATCCGCCCCGTTGGTGCTAGATGAGCTAATGGCTTGCAACCATGTTTACGAAGCACTGCAAAGCCTGGTTCTCCAGTGGGTTCCAGCATAGTGCGGTGCCGAAGGGAATCGACAGGCCGACAGCGCCGCGTATTGCGCTGCTGAGAGGAGATCGTCGTCCCGTACTTCGACGTCTGGTGACTCCCCTGGCTTCCTGACAGTGGACCGCTGACATCCTACCCCCAGCTGGCAAGATAACTTATATGCAGGCCAGCTTGGCGAACGCAGGCTTTTACATTGTGGAGTCCCCCAGCTATGCTAAGCAGTGTTGATCCAGCGCTCACCTTCCGCTTGCCCCGACATAGCTCTCGTCAAGATGGCGCATTAGTTCATTGAATGCGCCACGATGTGGCTTTCACAGCGGAGTGGCGTTACCGCTTGAGACAGGTTGACTCTCCCCATTGCTGTCTCTGTGCTGATGTGGAATATTCAGAGCACATTCTGATCCGTTACCCACACTACCAACCCTCGCGAACCGTACTCTCCCTGTCCCTTAACGAGCTAGACTCTCTCCCCCCACCTCTCTCAAGGAAAGTGTTTGATCCCTGGCCACATGCAGCCCACCAACGCTCTGCCCTTAAAGCTATCTTCACCTTTCTGGATACCATTATGACTTTGATCCTTATTGTGAAACGCCTCAATATTTAATTATCCATATTAGCACCAGCTATGGGTTAGAGTATCGCTTCTGCCGATGAAACTCCCCATTCATCATCTCACAGTGAAGAGAACAGACAGTGAGTGAACAGACAGTTAGTTGTTGTTGTTGTTTCGTATTTTAGGCTTCGATCCCAGAGTGCATGTTTTGGTACCCACGTGCTTCGTGCACAATCTGCGTTCGTGGATTTGGTCCGGGAATGTAACACAGCGGCGACGACTGGCGTCGTATACTACTTGCCCGCTCCATGCAGGTTGACGTAAAGTTTTTGAAACTCCTCTCCACATTCCTGTTTCGGTTTCATTGCTGTCTTATTTGAGGCATAATTCGTCTCACGAGAAAGAAGCAAAACTGATGGCACGTATACTGTGGATGTTATGCACCAACTACGAGGTGCAGCAATTTTTTCACCGATCCTTCCGTAGTACCCCTTCAAGGGGACGGTCGCATCCTGAAGTCAATCTGTGAAACCTATGCCACTAGGTTCGGCAAGGGCCGACAAGCTACCTGGCAGGGTGTCTTTAGACGTGGAAGGTGCACGTTTTGTGCATCCGAGAATATGAGAACGTAAACCAGCCGTCCGTAAAAATCGCTTGGGTGCGAGGTTTTGCACACAGCGGCAATACCAAACGTCTTTTACATCTCATTTTTTGGTCCCTACACTCCTGCCGGGACGTTGGGTAATGGCAGAGGAGCAGACGACACATATGCAGAGAGAGAGAGAGAGAGAGAGAAAAGCCGACAGGTAGCACACATCGCACATATATTAATCACAGACAACTGTAACAGCAGCTTAAGCCTGCTGTTGTTCTTCAAAACAGGGGTAATATTAATAAGCAATCTGTCTCAAATGCGTTACGTAGTACTTTAATACCACCTAATAGAGAGTTTTAGTAGACCGTTCCGTAACGCACGGGACGTTAACGCAGAGTACGTAGTTCTCTACCGTGAAACGAATAGCAAGAGAGTTTTAACAGCTCGTCAGGCAACGCTACGAACGGTGCGGTAAGAACTGTGTTGCCATCCAACGGCGATAACATGAACTACCCTTCCCAAGTTGTCTAGGCATCTCTTTCTGAACGAATTGCCTAATATAACTACGTTTTCGTGCTCTGTTTTTGTTTTCTTTGCGTTTGAAAATTAATTGGTTGTTCCACCAACAAACAAAACGACAACGGACACCCCCTGCCGATCAGTTCATCGCTATCACCCGCCGTTATGGCGGACGCCGCTGCTCAGTGGGACTTGGTTGGCAGCATCCAGAGACCAGAAGTTCGTGTTTTCGAATGGTACAAGGTATACCGCTTCTTATAAGAAGATGTAGTCCCTCGTACTGAAGCGCAGTCTCGTAGCCTTCACCTCGGACACAGTCGACGAAGTGTTGCAGGCAGCCATGTAGTTTTGCGCAACGAAAACAACGTAGAGGACGGAACGCAAAAAGATGAGCCGATCGTTCCAACGTGAAACGCGGAAGTCTCGTTTCCATTCCAGCGCACGCGCTCTTGCTCACGTTGGGAATAGCGTTCCTTCCGTTCGCTGCGTAACGGTCTACTAAAACTCTCTAATATATTTCCGCCAATCCTGGACCGGCTTCAGCGTTGTTCTCGGCGAACGTAGAAAGGCGCCACCTCTCAGTGTCTTTATGTGTTCAAAATTAATTACCACGAACAGTGTGAAAATCAGAGAGTCGATGATTTCTCTGTGCCATCACATTGCCGATTTCAGCAAGGTCATATCTTACACCATGGTAGTTACGCTTCGCTTTACAGTCCTTTCAAAGAAAGCATTGGGACCGACCGATTATCTTTTGAGACAAATCCAAGCATTCTAGTACATTCCTTCATAGAATTCGTAATGGTTTATCGTCCGCCAACCGTCTTTAACTTTAAAAGTCAGCTTTATACCCAATGAAAAAGAGATTGTATTGGCTCATTTGTTGCTCAAAAACTTACCGAGATTTATGTTCATGTCTTGTTCGATTCTATATTCATTTGCCGCCTCCTATAGCGATACTGTCCTTATATGTAGCTATGTAGATGACACTTTTCTGTCATCGCTTCCGATAGTGCTTTTCTAGGTAATGGTTGAACGCCTGCTGAGCAGTCTTTTTTTTTTCTTTTTTCGGAACTCATCTGTGTAACACAAGAGCTCTCCAACGGGTCTCGAGCTTCCATCGTATCACCTTTTGCTTTGACCCTAACTTTTTGTGGCAATACGGTCGCCCAGAAGCAAAACCTCGTCTTTAAAGGCAAAGTTTTTCATCCCAAGTCAGTCAAGTGCGGTGCTATAAAGTCACTCCTCTTCTCAGCCATTAGTAAATATTATTGGCGCCTTCTACACTTCGCAGTAACACGCCATTTCCTCTGCCTCAAGCAAGGTGACTACCGAACTGAACAATCACGAACCGAACTAAGTAACGTCATTTGTTCTGCTTCTTTTCCTTCCCCTTTACGGATAACCAGCCGTCCCCATAGTTGTCCCATGGTTTCTCACGTGCCTTGGCAAAAATTTGGTCGCACGCACGGTGTCTGTACAGTCTATTCTGTGCAGCGTAGTCACACATAGCCCGTTGTTCTTTCTCATCTCTCTACTAAAAATGGTCCAGATGGGAGATGTTGGCATTTTACTTAAATGTATGATTTACACAAGTATAAACAACAATAAAACAACCATAAAATTGACGTTTCAGGGTTCATACGAGCTCGATGTTCAGAGTGAAAACGCTAGCAATCACCCGTCAGCTGCGTCTTAAATGAGCTTCTGTCCAGTCTGCTGCGCTAGTTTATTTAAAAGCAGCTGACGTGTGAACGTTGTTACTTTTATTCTAATGACAGGACTTGAATGAATCCCGAACTGTCAATTTTATGCTCTTTTACTGTTCTTTATGCCGGTGTGAACTCTATATCATAATTCTGCCAAGTTCACAGCCTGCAGGAAGTTCTGAGTGTATAGAATACCTCTGGAGCCTCATCTGGAACCTCATTGGTACATAGCTCAAACTCTCCGTTGTATTACTGGAAGAATTCGCAAACACGCCAACAGTGGTAATCATATTTGAAAATGTCTGCAATAAAAAAAAACATATGTTGCTTCATGATGAAAGATGGAAGTCACTGAAAAGGTTAGCCAGTTGTAGGACTCGAACCCACATCTTCTGCATTACCATAAAATGTAGATTACCAGAAGATGTGGGCTACAGCTGGCTAACCTTTTCAGTGATTTCCATCTTTCATTATTAATTTCTTATGCACTTTGAGGGTTTGTATGTATTTGTCCTTTCTATGTGTTCCAGGCCCAAGAACATCAATTTGTCATATGTTGCTTGCCAACATTGTGGGCTCCTCTTCATGAAAAGAAAGAAATCACTTTCTGTAAATTTAACCGTTCACGAATTTCGTTGTAATCTTGTCAACTCGCTAGCACCCCACGTACTCTTAGCAACGTCTCAGTCACATTACATCATAGACTTCTTGACCTTCTTTGAGAAAGGTGACCCAGTTAGACTCCTTGTAGTCTCGCCACCCCAATACATTTTCTCTTTTGTAAAGAGGTTGTGCTTGATTGCTTGTTTGTAAATCTTTGTGGCCACTCCGTTTTGTTTGCACTGTGAGGCATGACAGATCGAGGGAAAGGGGTGAAGAATGCAGATAAGGTGTCCGTGACGGACCAGATGTCCTTGGCTATCTACAAAACTTATAATTAGATTTAGAAATACGGCATTTGGATAGCACACAGACAGTTTACTGCACTCTATTATGATACATACAAAGAGAAAATGCCTAAACAAATATACCTAACAATGTGGGTGATGAAAGGCCGAGTGAGCTAAAGCAAGGATGCAACATGCCTGAGTAACGACATATGTTGATGAATCTCGTACGATGAAGAACGTACAGCAGCACGTGGCGCGCGCTTATACCCATGTAGCGGCGCCACTGCTGGCTCATGACAATGACAGTGAGGCCGAATGTACAGTTGGCTCTCATACGCCTACCTCAAACAAAAATGAAATGTCCTCATACAGTGAGGAAAAACGAAACGTTACAAGAGCGGCTATGCAGAAGCTTAACAGGTCAAAGTCAAAGCCGTTCTGAAACATGACATGAAGAAGAAAAAAAGAAAGAAAGAACATGATTCATGCCAGGGCCTTTGGCAGAAGCAGACAGCATCTTATGTCCTGAAATGTAAAACGACCTAGATTTAAGGGAGTTTATTAGTCCAGCTTCAAAAGAAGAAGTGGAATATCCTGATTCTAAACACATTGTGAATTTGCTAACATTGAAGTACAGTGAAACTAGTACTCAAGATGATATGTTAATGGCACATGACATGGCACAGCATAGCATGAATAGCATAGTGACATGTAATGCATACGCAGTGAATGATGCGAAGTTGATGCGAAATACTGTGATGAAGTGACACTAAATTCGAAATGCGCAATGTGACGATCTGAAGCGGTCAGTAAAAGGAAAATACCAAACGGCAACAATGTCAAAGTGTATCTGAGTGCGGCTATGTGTGTGAGTAACTAAGATGTATGGAACTAACCGAAAAAACTCAACAGCGAAGGAATATGTATGACTACAAAAAGTGATATCGCAGATACTGGATACATTGAAAGAAACGAAGTACAAAGTCATTTATGGGCCGGAGCGTCCCCTGTTCATGGATGAACGACATTCGCCAAAGCGACCCTATGGAATGTGTGCACTTTAAAACGCTTATACGAAGAATGAACAAAGCCAAATGACATAGAACGCACGTAATGGTCCTCTTTGTTTGGTAACACGTCCGTACTTTACTTTGTAAGGTGGACAATGTGTTTCTTCGAATTCTGAAGAATTGTCTCGATAAACAGATACATTATCGTCGGTGCCTATATCATGGAAGGGTATGTTATGATGATGATTGGGAGTTTTGTGGCGCAGCGACATCTAGGATCATAATGCGACAAAACTCTGCTGTTGTTTAAAACAAATTTAACTTAAAAATAGACTGAATTTGTTTAAAATCAAAAGGAATCGAAAGGTGTTGGTTCGATAGGTGTGTAAATCACCATATAAAATGAGATAACTAAGATATTACAATTCATTCACGATGCCTATATCTCTTAAAAATAGGAAAACGTCCTCGAAAGGGATGAGAGCCTCATCCCCTAGTAATAATGCGGGGTGAAGGGGGATACAGTACTTGTAGAAGTTATGGAAATGACGTTGGCGATGTGTCATAAAAGAAGGGCAACTAATGAGTATATGCAAAATGGAAAGGTCTGTGCCACAGTGTGCACACTCAGGTGCTTCCTCTCCTCGCAAAAGGTACCCATGGGTCAAATGTGTGTGACCCAATTTGAACCGACTTGACAAAATCTCGTGTAGCCGGTTTTTAAATATTTGAAATGGGGCTCCAATTTGAGGTTTAACTGTGTGCAATTTGTTATCAGTTTGTCCAGACCAGAAAGCTTGCCACTTCCTGCTGATGACCCTTTTCAAATCCAGCAGTAGATCAGGGAGAGGGATTTCAAAAGGAGTGGTGTCATGACCATGGGCAGCAAAAGCTGCACGGTCAGCCCTCTCGTTGCCGCTTATACCGACATGGCTGGGTACCCAACAGAGTTTCAAACTGTACCCCTTCTCATGTATGACATTTGCTATGTGCTGCGCACGTCTGACTAAAATATTTTTGTGTGGCCTGATGTTACAAATGGCATGAATGGAACTTAGTGAGTCTGTGTATATAACAGACGACGTTATCCGTGTTTCTACAATATGATTTAGTGCAACAATAATCGCATACATTTCTGCGCTGAAAATTGTCAGAACACTGCTCAAAGAATGCGATTTTATACATGTTCCTGAAATCATGGCGCACGATACTCCTGTACTAGTTTTTGAGGCGTCCGTGTAAATATCAGTGTGTTCACCGAAGCTTTCCTTGAGGATCTCAAATTCTTGCTGTATTTCCACAGCAGGTCTTTCTTGTTTGTTAAATTTGGTTAACGAAGTGTCATGTGCCACGGGTGTTCGCCAAGGAGGGAGCATTTGTGGGGGCTGTAGCAGGGGTAGATTGTAGCTCCGCTAAAAGTATTGTGCTCTACATCTTGCTGGAGCCGGATACTGTATACAGGTATGGCATTCGGTTTATTCATGAATAGACGTTCGGAACCTGTGCCCTCCACACAGGGCAGTGCAGGATGCTGAGGGTAACCTTTAATTCTGAGCCCATACGACGCACCGAGATAAAACCGTCGTCTTTCTAGGGACCATTCGTTTGCTTGAACATAAAGACTTTGGACTGGAGACGTTCTGAAGGCTCCGAGGATCAGCCTTAATCCGAGGTGATGCACTGTGTCTAATGCCTTCAAAACTGAGGGACGTGCAGACCCATACACGAAACATGCATAATCTAGCCTAGCACGGACAGTGGACATATAAACGTGGTTAGAGGGTTTCGCGGTCCGCTCCCCAAGACCTGTGAGAGAGGATTTTAAGCACATTTAAAGATTTTAAGTATTTTCGTTTCAAATCCTTCACATGGGACAGGAAGGTAAGCTTTTTGTCAAAAATTAAGCCAAGAAACTTATGTTCATACTGAACACAAATATCCTGACCTTTCATTTGGAGTGATGGATCCGGAAAAAGACCTCTTGTTCTGGAAAACGGTACGCAAACAGTCTTGGTGGGTCAGAACCTGAACCCGTTTTCAGATGACCATTTGGTTAGCCTGTTGATAGTCAGCTGGAGCTGTCTTTCGCACACAGCAAGGTTAGAAGACGAAACACATATTTGCAAATCGTCTACATACAAGGAATACGAGACGGATGGGGGTATAACACTGGCAAGTGAATTCATTTTGATTACAAAAAGGGTGACACTGAGGACTGCGCCCTGTGGGACACCATTCTCCTGTACGAAAGGTCTCGATAAAGTAGTGCCCAACTGAATTCTAAACAGTCGACCCTGGAGGAAGTCTCTGACACAGCGAAACAGGCGACCACGCACTCCCAGAGAGTGGAGGCCCCTCAGAATACCATAACGCCACGCTGTGTCATAGGCTTTCTCCAAATCAAAAAAGACAGAAACACAGTGCTGTTTCCTGATGAAAGCTTCCCTTATTATAGTTTCTAGGCGCAGAAGATGATCAGTTGTTGAGTGTGCTAAACCCGCACTGAAACCCGTCCAGACATTGGTTTTGTTCCAGGTAGTACACAAATCGACTGTTCACCATGCGCTCGAAGGTTTTTCCGAGACAGCTGGTAAGAGCAATCGGCCTGTAGCTTGATGGATCAGATTTATCTTTTCCTGGCTTCAAGAGAGGGATGACTGTTGCCATTTTCCAGCTAGAAGGAAGCATGCCAGATTAAAGAAATCCAAAAGACTGTCAAGGGAGGTGTCTGACAGATGGCTGAGCATAGAATAAGTGAAGTTGTCTGGTCCAGGTGCCGTGGCTTTACGAGAAAACAAGGCTTGAAGAAGTTCAGTTTTTTTAAATGGCTTATTGTAGCCACATCTGTCACCTGATACGCTTGAGAGTGTTTGTTTTTCCGCATGCTCCTTGAACCTTAAAGTGCAGCTCCGCTGCTGTTCCGAAAGAATGAAGACGTTGTGATATTCAGAACCGTGGTCCCAACTTCATTCATAAACGCACATTGCTTTCCAAATTTCCATACTCCTTCGTGAGAAATTTGAGAAAAACTACCGGGTGGCGGTTCCACTTGTGACGTCATACTTGGAACTGCGCGGATTCGATAGCCACACCTAGCCAGCTCTGCCTGGCAACCAGTTTGTGTTTACACTCCGTCATGGCCGCTATATCGTGCTGAAACAGCTGTCACGAGCTATGGGGGACCACCGCACCGTTTTATCATGTTTCTTATAAGGAATACTTCGTCTTCGAGCACGTTCTCGTTCTCAATAGCTTTGGTGGTGCTTTCTGCACGCGCAGCAAGTCCGCGCATAGTGCGCTGCCAAAGCTATTGAGAATGCGTAAGTGTACGTCACACGTTAGGTGCTAGGTCTTGTTGGTAGCATGAAGCACAGTGCGGGCACAGAATGTCCGCTCACGACGGCCGTCGTTGCACAACGAGGCCATCCTGTAAGGCTTGTTAAAGAAGACCGGCAAAATTATCTTTGAGGCTATTAACGACAGCAATTATCACGGAACACACCCAAAACGTTCACCTTCGCCCATTGATCTCCGCCATCGCATCGACGATTTGGCGTTAGCCAAGCCACGAGCTCGGCTAAGCCAGGACGAAGCCGGGATTGGTCAGGGTTTGCCGACCACAGGACGGCCGTGCCAGGAAAATTTAAAAAATTGTTTTCTTAAAAACTACAAACAAATGGGTGAAAAATTTTCACATGTATGCTCCCTGTGCGGAAACGAACGCACAGCCCAAGCATGGCTCCATTCTGTCGCAGTCGAAAATCGGCGGAGCTGAGCTTTAAGAAGTCAGGTGTGTAATGCGATGAGCTCGAAACGTTTGAGAAGTGCTCACCAAGAGCATTTACCTGTTCATCTATGCTCTTACAAACTGTGCCATTAACCTGTAGTAGAGGTACGGAAAAGCTTGCGTAGTCGCCCTTAATTTTTCTTGGTCTATCCCACAGTGCTTTTGAAGGGGTGTTAGAGTTTAGAGAGGATACAAATCTTTTCCACGACTCCTCCTTGGCTCGGCGTCGCGTCCATCGGGCTTTAGCACGAGCGTTTTTAAATGCAAGCAGATTAGATCAGATGTGGGGTATCTTCGAAATATCCCCCACGCTCGGTTCTGCTCCCTGCGTGTTTTCTCACATTCACTCGTCCACCAGGGTTTAGGACGCCTGGGGAGATTTCCTTTTGTTTGTGGTATGGATAGTGTAGCAGCATGAATAATTTTGTCTGTGATCACCTTGTTGGCCTCCTCCACACAGAGACGATCAAAAGATGAAGGCGCAAGTTCTGCCTGTTTGGTAAATGGCTCCCAGTCTGCTTCAGATAGCTTCCACCGGGGTGGCCGTGCTCTTTTATTACTGGTACCAGAGAATTTAAGGAAAACCGGAAAGTGATCGCTACCTCGAGGGTTTTGGTCGACTTTCCAGTCAACAAAGGGGTAAAGAGTGGGACTGCATAATGAGATGTCAATTGCAGAGAATCACTGGGTTGCACAGTTCATGTAGGTCGGCAACCCTCTATATAACAAACAAATTGACCGGGAAAAGAGTATTATTTCCAACATCTTACCACGGTTGTCAGTTTTTGCACTGCCCCACAAAGAATTGTGGGCATTAAAATCTCCCAAAATCATAAATGGTTGAGGCAGCTGGTCGCAAAGCTGCTCAAAGTTCCTATGACGTACCATAGCTGAGGGAGGCAAATACAAAGAGCAGACTGTAATGACCTGGTCTAGGCAAATTTGTATGGCTACGGCCTCAAGGTCTGTTACCAGTGGAATGTTCCTTGCAGGGACAGAGAGTGGTACGACAACAGCCACACCACCAGATGCACGAGCTGTGTGCGCACGGTCCTTGCGGAAGATAGTGAATTTACGAAAAGGATCTAAATTTTCCGAAGTTAGGTACGTTTCCTGTAAACAGAAACACATTGCACTGTTCTCCTCAAACAGGTCATGAACGTCGTCCAAGTTTGAAAAAAGACCTCGACAATTCCATTGGATTATAACCTGTGCACCCATAAAAAGGATGGGAGAGAGAAGCAGCAAAATCCTTATCATGTGGTCGCTAATACAGAATCCCGTGGACTGTTTGGACATGAGTGCTATTTAGGGAGGAGTTATCCTTGGTGGAAGCACTTTCTGTGTACTTTTTGGTCTGCTGCCCCTACCTCGGCTAGATGTCCTCTCTCTCTTTTCTTTCCCCTAAGAGAGTACACCTGGGATGCTAGACGACGACTTCTGTGATAAGCAGTCGTCGTCGTCCATGTCCATGTCCTGCAATGTGGCCTGGAATTGGCCTGGTGTGGCCGCATCCCAGATGGAGGCAGTGCTATCAACTTCAGTAGAAGTTGTGGCTGTCTCCGGAGGAGATATAGAAACAGGAAGAGACACCTCGGTGTCCTTTCCCTTTTGTTGGGGAGTATTGGGTAGAGACCCAGAAGTCTGGGTCTCTACAGATTTCCTCAGTGGTGCTACTCTCCTGCGCACCATCATGTTTTTTGAGTTTGAAGAATCCATAAAAGGAATGTTGTGGTTCAGTGCAGTAGGTGCGTCGCCCACCATGGAGCCCAACAGGGGAGCGTGTCCCACACGCTAACGCCTGCCTCTGCACTATACCCTAGTGCAGCTTCTGGAGAGTGAAAGGACTGCCCAAGGTTGACACGTGCCGCCAAAGAAGGTGAAGGGAGGAAAAAGAAGATAGTGAAGAAGTGGAGAAAGAAAAAGTAATGAAGGGGGAGATGGCGACTAGCTGAATAATTCTGGCCGGGCCTTCCAGGACCACCCGACTATGGGAAGCAGGGGCCAAAGCGGTGTGTTGCTTTCCCAGAGGGGCCCCAAGGAATCCTAAACAACCTCCGGGCCCACTCAACCGCCAGGATCCCGTTTTCCCCAGACACGGGAAAGCCACGCACAGATGTACGTGGGGGTCTCCCTCCTGCGGCGACCCAACCGTGAGTGCAGGAGGGGGCTACTGCGGCTGCTGCCGGGCGATGGGGGCGCCACTTTCCCGACGCCGGGGGAAGGGTATGTTAGGATCCCTGTCTGGTTGATCCTTGAACAGTTTCATCAGTGTAACATGAACTGTTTTTGTTATTCCTTCCAGACTTTGAAGAGTACAAATGTCATGGGGATGAGTGGCAATAACTTTGAATACCTTGCCCTTGTACATAGGATCCAAAGGTGAAGTTGAAAATGAATAATCCAAACTAAGTCACCCGCAGAGAACTGCGATGGGTTGTAACATATCTTCCGCAGTGCCACAGTTGTAACGTATCTTCCGATAGGACAGAGCTTTTTTCAGAGGTTCTCGCGTGCTTTTGCACGTATGTCGTGTAGCGTTTCAATGCTCTGAAGTCGCGACATGTCGTCAACGATTACACCAACCTGAATCTCGTTTTCGATACGAGGTTCAAATCTAAAGAGAAGAAGAATCTAAACGTGTTGAAAATCTTGTAGAACCTTGTCTTGAAGTGTTTATGAAAGAAGTGGTGTTTGCGATGTATTGGTCCCATTTTGAAGGATTCTCAAAGGAAAATTTTTTTAGAATATTCTTTATGGTCGCTACAGACCTTTCCAGAAACAAAGGAACTGCAACAGGACGAGCAATTGGGCTAGTTGGTGCGAATGCATAATGAAGTAAACACATTAAAAAAGGATCATCCAGAGCAATGATGTTTAGATGCCTTTGTAGAAACCGAGATACATTCTTTTGCCAGGTTCCCTTTTCAGTGACGATGTCCTGAGTGGTGCATCCAGTTTGTGGGCCTTCACGGCGAGGAAAATGTTAAGGTTTTTTTTTTCTTTTTCTTTTGTGGGTCTTCACTAGTGGGCGAATTGTAGAGGGGCTCTTGCCATATATCCTTCGAAGTGAAAGAAGAAACGAAGGCAGACCTCCGGGGAAAGCAGTTGTACTGCCGTACGTTCACCGTGTGACACACAGTATTAAAAAGGTTGCCAAAAGATATTTTGTCCCCACGGCCTTTTCAGCCCAAAATAAGCAACGTGGCCTTTGCTCCTATAGGAAGAAAAATGATCGGGCGACTGTCTGTGCTATCAAGCATACTCAGCAGTTTATTCCTTGTATCACTGGTGTGGTATATTCAATCCCACTCTCATGTAAAAAAAAGTGTATATCGGACAGACTGGTAGATGTGTTAATATTCGATTGAGAGAACGTCAGTGTACCTTAAAAGGTGCGCCTTCTGGGAACTTAGCCGTTCACTGTAGCAGATGTAAACATGACTTTGGAAACACCACTATTTTGGGGAAATCTAGATTGCTGACTACTCCGGAAATTATTGAAGCTTACTGTACTTTTGATAATGGAGATAATTGTGTCAACAAGCCCTCGATTACGTAATCTGGGTGGGAATTACAATTTCTTCAAGGTGGGCTTCATATCTTTTCACATTATTTCCTTGTTTAAGATTTAAAAAAAAATATTACTCGTGTACTTGAACGTGTGAGATCTGTGCCGCTGTTTGTATTTTCCTTTCTTTTTGGCCTACCTTTTGTGTCAGTGAAGTTGGAAGTGACGCCCGTCCTGTATGTTCCTCCGTCCCTTTGTCTTTTGCGTCATGTTTACTTCATTATGCTTTCCACAAGACCGTTTGATTGATGGAAATAAGAATAGAAGTTGTATGTTCAATTCCTGTCATTCCACGCCAAATGATCCAAAGGTCCTGCTCGACCCCCCCGCACTTCTGGACCAAACAATTATCGTGGATACCCTATGGTATTAATAAACATTTCCCAAAGTTCTGCTGGCGACTATTGAGCCCCTGTCATTTTATGCAGGGTCAAAGTTTTCGGTAAGCACGAAAACCACAGGACGCTTGAAATAATCGGCCGGGTGCATTGCTCCAGTTGCACGCATAATTACGTCGCTGAAACAGACGACTGGGTTCGGAAAATGTGCTGAAGGAACAATTTTTGGGAAATTTGACCTTTTAGTGCCCTAGATCGCCCTGGCTATCGGAGCTTTTTGTTGCGAGTTTGCGATTCTTTAAATATACTTTACGTGACAGCTGGAATCCTTGAAAACTTTGTAGCCGTTCACGAGGACCCATTCTACAAGCCAGCTGGTTTTCAAAGCCGTCAATGCAATAGTTTTTGCCGTAGTACTCCTTAAACCTGCCGATTTACGCAAAGTTAGACGTTTTTACGGCCAATTTCGAAAAGGAAGCGGTCGTCATAGGAGAGTAATTTGGTATAGATTAGGTAAAGGAAACCCTCAGCATATGAAACGACTAAAGAAGTACCTGTTGATAAGCGCGATATTCTTTTTTTTTTCGATGAACGTACTACGCGGAGGCACACGCACTCTCCGGTGGAGGGAGAGCATTGGTGAGCATGGCGGGCCAGCCGTGCAGCAACACCACAGCTCAGATACGCCGCTGCTTGTCGCACGATGCCAAAAACGATAAATTGGACTTGTGCGCACCGGTCTAGTGCATGGACAACCTACTGCCAATGTCGCGACAGGTAAGGAAACTGCCTTCACCAGTATCGCAACGCGAGTGGTTTCTTTGCATTATAAACACGACCGAAACGTATAGCCGCGTGAAAGCATTTTTACTTACACCTTCCTCTTATCATTTTCATACGAGTTGTACAAAAGGAAAACGTCTGACACGCAAATGAACGGTCCTGCTCAGTACCCTAGTATGCGCAAGGAACCCAAGATGACGTCCCATAGTTGCGTGCATCACATGCGTAGTCTACGAAGTGAAAACTTAACAGCGGAAAAGGGTTGTTTTACTGGTCCTCTATTGACAGTTGCCTGCTTTTGGAGACAGTAGCCTGCGGTGCAGGTGGCGCATTGCCACAGGATCTACACATTGACCACCTTTGCATATGCCCAGTTTATTGCGAGTGTAAAAGGCCAATATATGGTTAGATGTGAACCTTTTGGAGATGGCGTCTTTAAAGCTCAGCTCCGCCGATTTTCGACTGCGAGAGAATGGAGCCATGCTTGGGCTGTGCGTTCGTTTCCGCACAGGGAGCATACATGTGAAAAATTTTCACCCATTTGTTTGTAGTTCTTAAGAAAACAATTTTTTAAATTTCCCTGGCACGGCTGTCCTGTGGTCGGCAAACCCTGACCAATCCCGGCTTCGTCCTGGCTTAGCCGCGCTCGTGGCTTGGCTAACGCCAAATCGTCGATGCGATGGCGGAGATCTATGGGCGAAGGTGAATGTTTTGGGTGTGTTCCGTGATAATTGCTGTCGTTAATAGCCTCAAAGATAGTTTTGCCGGTCTTCTTTAACAAGCCTTACAGGATGGCCTCGTTGTGCAACGACGGCCGTCGTGAGCGGACATTCTGTGCCCGCACTGTGCTTCATGCTACCAACAAGACCTAACACCTAACGTGTGACGTACTCGTACGCATTCTCAATAGCTTTGGCAGCGCACTATGCGCGGACTTGCTGCGCGTGCAGAAAGCACCACCAAAGCTATTGAGAACGAGAACGTGCTCGAAGACGAAGTATTCCTTATAAGAAACATGATAAAACGGTGCGGTGGTCCCCCATAGCTCGTGACAGCTGTTTCAGCACGATATAGCGGCCATGACGGAGTGTAAACACAAACTGGTTGCCAGGCAGAGCTGGCTAGGTGTGGCTATTCAATCCGCGCAGTTCCAAGTATAACGTCACAAGTGGAACCGCCGCCCGGTAGTTTTTCTCAAATTTCTCACGAAAGAGTATGGAAATTTGGAAAGCAATGTGCGTTTATGAATGAAGTTGGGTCCACGGTTCTGAATATCACAACGTCTTCATACTTTCGGAACAGCAGCGGAGCTGCACTTTAAGGGAGATACAAATCTCCTCGCTGGGATGCAAATCGCTACGACACGTGAACATACGTGTCCCACGTTTTATTGCTCTGTGTCTGACGGAAAACACTCTGTCGGGACGACTTTGTCGATCACTTGACACATATATTGGAATCACTGAAATACCACCACTGCGCAGCAAAACGACTGTCAGAGTTCCTTGGGAATCTAAAAGATTCCCTCCCTCCTGAAGAAGGTGTCATCCTAATAGCTTTTGCTGAAAGCCACGCTTTTACCGTACAGGACACTCCGCAATCTTTCTGTTGGGTTCAAGGGCAGGCCACCATTCATCCGACGATATTTTACAACATCTTCCCTGGTGATGTCAACTTGCGTCACCCTACATTCTTTGTGATATCAAATTGCTTACGGCACGATAATGCCACGGTCTATACCTTTCAGATAGGGCTCACACGCATAATAAGAGCAGACTATCCCCATGTAAATAAACTTCACTGTTTCACGGGCGGCGCGGGTTCGCAATACGAAAAAAAAAAAGGTTCGTCCACATCTGTCACCACTACTCGGATTTCAACATAAGTCCATCATGGCACTTCTATGCGACCTCACATGGGAAAGGGCCGTGCGATGCGGCTGGGACTTTGAAGAGGCTTGCTGCTAAAACCAGCATTCAGACGCCCTTAGAAGGTCACATGCCGACAGTGGCGTATCTAGGGTGTGGCAAGTGCGGACAGGTGCCATGGGCGCCAGGTGAACAGGGGCGCCATTATGGGGTCGGGTGTGAATGTGCCAGGTCGGGCACTCAACCTGGCACATTCATAAATGATCTAAAGCACCCGCCATTGGGGAGGTTGTACTGTGAAACCTAGTGCGGACCACACGAAA
This sequence comes from Ornithodoros turicata, assembly GCF_037126465.1. Classification (NCBI taxonomy): domain Eukaryota; kingdom Metazoa; phylum Arthropoda; class Arachnida; order Ixodida; family Argasidae; genus Ornithodoros; species Ornithodoros turicata. The sequence continues at coordinate 214,474,440 of NC_088201.1, read as the reverse complement.
ACGCATCCCCAAGGACATCATGCTAACCATGTTGCCATGGGCGCAGGTAGCTCTAGATACGCCACTGCATGCCGATACCCGTGGATCTGTACAGATGGGCAGAGGCAAATCTCAACGCCATCCGATCTACCTGGGTGCCGGAGGAACAGGTAGTGCGGCAGCAAGGGGCGCTGAAGACCCGCTACGACAGCGCAAGGGCCGTGCCTCGAACAACGAGGTATCACTGCATCGAACCCTTTAGCAGTACTGAAATCACCGTGAAGGCAACATCCATTCCCAACAACATCGGGTATTCCGAGCGCTGAAGGAACAGTCAGCAACGCGGAACCGACTTCAACTGCTGGACACAATCTCGAGAGCCTTCACCGTGTTAATGTGCTGAGCACGACCATACGTTTGAATTACAGACGTTTTGGGTTGGTACAACACATTGGGTTTGTACAAGAGGAAGGTGTAAGTAAAAGTGTTTTCACGCAGCTATATGTTTTGGTCGGGATTGTAATGCAGGGTATCCACTCGCGTTGCTATACTTGTAGAGACAGCTTCCTTAACTGTCCCGACATTGGCAGTAGGTTGTGCATGCTCTAGACCGGTGCGGACAACAAATTATCGTTGTTTTTGGCATCGTGCTACAATTATGCAGCGGCATATCTGAGCCCTCGCGTTACAGAGCGCCTGGCCCACGATTCTCACCAATGATTTCCCTCCACCGGAGAGTGCGTGCGCCTCCGCGTAGTATGTTCAATGAAAAAAAAAAAAAATCGCGTTTATCAAAAAGTACGTCTTTAGTTATTTTTTCTGTTTTGGCTGAGGGTTCCCTTTACATAATGTATACCAAATGGCTGTTCTATGACGACCGCTTCCATTTCAACATGGGCCGTAAAAACGTCTAACTTTGCGAAAATCGTCAGGTTTAAGGGGTACTATGGCAAAAATCACTGCATTGACGACTTTGAAAACCAGCTGGCTTGTAGAATGGGTCCTCGTGAACGGTCACAAAGTTTTCAAGAATTCCAGCTGTTACGTAAAGTATATATAAAAAAAGCACAAATCCGCAATAAAAGCACCGATAGCCTGGGCGTTTTAGGGCACTAGAAGTTGAAATTTCCCAAAATGTCTTCTTCAGCACATTTTCCGAACCCAATCGTCTGCTTCAGCACCATAATTATGTGTCTAACGCGTAAGACGAGAGTGGTTCAATATTCCGTAGTAGGACTGGGGTAGATACCATGGGGTATCCACGATAAGTTTTTGGTCCAGAAATGCGGGGAGTCGAGCAGGGCCTTTGGACCATTTGGCGTGGAATGACCCTGTTGTAGTAAGAAATTTTTCCATGTTCTCATCCATGAAACGTGAACCTTGGTCAGAAGCAATTGTCATGGGAATGTCAAATGTTGTGAGAACCTTTTCGTTAAAGGGGCCCTAAACAGGCAACCAAACATTTCTGAAATAATGATACCCCATGAAAGAACGCAGCTCATAATATCCAAATATACATTTCGTTCGGCTCGTGCCAGCTCATTTACCCGTATAACTGCTTTCAAAGATGAGTAACCAGCGAGCCTCTCTCCACAACGCATACGTCACATGGCTACGTAGCGTTTTGCCGTCCAATCGGGCGGCCCAGCTGCGCTCATAACGTTTCAAATTACCAGCCAATAAACATACTTCGTTATCAGCTGTGAGTCGGAGCGCTCAGTTTGTTTGTGTGAAACGACGTTTTGCGCTCCGTGGTTCCGAAATTCAACGTCATGGCATCTTCAACATCTCCGGCTGGCGCAAACGTCAACAGCTGGGCTGCTATCACATGACGCGATTCGAACCCGGGTTCCTCCCAGTCACGACGTCACATGACCAGCACGCTATCCACTGTACCACGCGAGCTGGTGACGCGATGCCGCGTGGGTCAAACCAAAGTACGGCAGCCCAGTTGTCGGAACCATTCGAAGATGACGAAGATGTTCCATCGCGCACCTACCTAAGATTCCGGAACTGTAGTCCCGGATATTCATTCGCGCAGGTGGTGTGCTGCGTGCTACTACCCAGAAAACGTAGTGCGCGTATGATACTTAAATTAAACGCATTGTAGTGAATGGTTGTGTCGGAATCGACCGAGGATATGAGTACCCCACGGACTTCGATGCTTGTCCGTTGAAGCGCCCACAACTATTACGCCGCTTGACGTACTCTTTGACGTCCTTATGAGTGGGCGACCTCGAGTATTTATTCAGAATACTGATTTTGGTCTTGAACTTGTCCATGTGATCACGTTTATCATGAAACTTATGCAATAGCTCTTTTCTAGGAGATTCTGGTATGACATTCCTTATTTTTGTTTGTCCGTTTTGTTGAGTGGTTTTATGGCAGAGTATGCCATTTGACAACATAAAAGTATTCCGCATGTTCTCAGCTTTGCGAGAAGTAATATGAGGATTCTTGGGGACCTCAAATATCTGTAATAACAACGGATCTGACAGCTGGTGATTGGAAAGATGAGACTTCTCGACTGTGGGAATTAGTGACACAACCAAAGGTTGTGGGATGCGTTACAGCGCATCAGCGACAACATTAGTCTTTCCCGAACGATGGTGTATCTTCAGAGGAAGTTCTTGAAGATCGCAAATTTTCTATTGATTTGCTGTACATTGGTCATTAGAGAGACACTGTAGTTGTATGGATGATGGACAAACATGGTCGATGGCAGTCTTGAGTAGTAACTAAGTTACTTTTAACTTGTAACTGTAACTAGTTACTTTTGGGGGTAACTAGTTACAGTAACTATTACATTTCTAGAAAAGTAGCTTTTAACTGTAACTAGTTACTATTTCTGTGAATGTAACTGCAAAATGTAACTAGTTACTGGAACAAATATCGTGCTTTTTTTTTTCTTTACCCAACCGTACCCATACTTACCCCTAACAGTGCCTTCCTTCCTTCTGTCCGTAATGGTTTATGTGCCCCGTGCCTTGTGCTCTTTGCGAGCAGAAATCAGTTGAAGATAGTTACCCTCAAGGGTCGGGAGTGAGTCATATGTGAGTAATGGTGTCACTGCCCTGGCAAGGGGTCCTGCAACCTCTGGATATGAACAAAGGAAGGATTATGCACAAGGAGAAACTTTCCGGTTAGCTCACTTGCGCACTGACCAGTGCAATAGCTAATCCTGCACTGGTTGCAGCTATGATTGCTATGAAGCTTCCGTGGGCGCTCTATGAAGCAACCATCGAGTTCTTATCATGTAAGGACGAAAATAATTTAATTGTAAAGTGCAAGATATGGAATAAGACGTTCTCGGCAAACAGGACATCAACTTCAAACCTGAAAAAGCATCTTGAGGCGAGTTCCTTATCCTTGTGTATGTCTCTCTCTACACGCTACGAAACGCGTGCGTGTCACCATGCTGTTCTTTTTCACCGCGATGCGCCAGGTCGCGTACACATGTTGTATTTTTCCCCGTGGGAGAGCCACATGTCGACTTATACAGCTTCTGGTGAAGTGCAATAATACTTTTATCGCACTTAAGTAAATGTAAAGAAATGTATGTTTTTAACGATTGTATCACCATGGCCATTTTTATAAAAAGTAACTGTAATGTAACTAAGTTACTTTCTCTCAGTCACTGCAACTGTAGCTAGTTACTTGATCAAGACAGTAACTATAACTGTAACTTAGTTACTTGACAAAGAAAGTAACTATAACTGTGACTCAGTTATTTTTTAGAAGTAACTTACCCAAGACTGGTCGATAAGCCCGTACATGTAAAAACGAAATGAAGGGAAACGCATTCGAACATGTTTGAATGCAGTTTTTCTTCTGCTGTGTTGGTAGCTCTGCTGGCATGCTCAACAACACACTATTTTCCACCGTATTTCTGTGAGATGAACGCTCCATGATGTCTCGCTGAGGCCGTCAACATAGACATCAGTTTCTCGTTCTGGATAAAAATGAGCCAAAATAGGTGTTGATTTTAAGACAGACTTGATGTTACCTACATCTTCAGAGTTGTCCACTCTGACGTAATGTTCCTTTTCTCTGTGCTTTTGGAATGTTGTTTGTTTCGTAAGAGGAGTCATAGAGGTCGCGCAATTTCAGCAAAGCCAGTAATGTACAACAAAAACAAAACAAGTAAGAAGCAAAGTCCAAAAATCTGTTTTCGTCTTGTTGTGTGTTCAGTGTATCGGGGTATTTGTCAACAGCAGCTGACCTCTACGTATCTGGCAGTTTACCCTCACGAGATACAAGATAACTGATGATGATGATTGGGATTTTTTTGGCGCAGCGACAACGAAGGTGATAATGCGCCAAGCTTGGTGATGTAATGCAACTTAAGTTAGAAATGTAATGATGTACTTAAAACCACAAGGTAGCATAGATAAAAGAACGGAATTAGAATCATAACAAAATTGATTAAAAATTTACAACTTGTCGAGAATACCTAGCTACGTCTCTAAAAAACTTAAAAATGTTCTCAAATTGAACAAGAGGTTCATCACCCAGTAAAAGAGCTGTGTGAAAAAGAATCAAGTTCTTCTAGAAGTGATGAAAGTAGCGCTGACGATGAATGTTGTACAATCGGCATTCTATGAGAATGTGCATGATGGAAAGTTGTGTGTCGCAGTTCATACAATGTGGTCGCTCGTCTCCCTCAAGTAGAAACGCATGTGTAATATGTGTGTGTCCTATCCTTAGCCGGCAGCGTGTTCTCTCTTGAAGCCGGTTTTCAAGAGGATATGTAGACCTCCCAATTTTACCTTTGATGAGACGGAGTTTATTATTGGCTTGAGTTCCCCAAAATTGCTGCCACCTCGCCTTCATTTTGTATTTTAGCACGCGAACTAAATCCTCAAACGGCACATCAAAAGGGGTAACATCATCGGACTGCAGGATGGCAGCTCGGTCAGCACATTCATTTCCTGCAATGCCCACATGGCTGGGCACCCAGCAAATGGTTAGCTTGTACCTTTTGCTAGTGATCAATGACGCTAAGTGTCTCGCACGTTGAATAAGGAAGTTTCTTGTTTTGTGGAAGTTACATATCGCTTGCGAGGCACTAAGAGAGTCAGTGTAGACGACTTATGATGTGATGTGGTTCTGCAAGATGAAGTTAAGCGCCAAAATAGTAGCATAGACTTCAGCGCTGAACATCGACAACACCAGATTTAGACGATGTGCCCTTGTCGATGTTGTCGTTACCATTGCGCACGATACGCCTGTGCTTGTTTTCGATCCGTCTGTGTAAAGGTCCACAGGAGTACCAAAACTGTTCTTGAGGTGTTGAAATTGTTGTTGCAGCACAACTGCGGAAGTATCGGTTTTCTTGTACTTGGTTAATGAGCAGTTGGACTGTGTTGGTGCTGACCATGGAGGAAGATCTTTGCCAGATTCGGATACCAAGTAATTGTATTCAGTGAAATCATAACATTGAACCTGGTGTGCAATACGCATGGACAAGGGACGTGCAGCAGGTCTGTTAAGAAACAGCTGTCTAAGACGTGTACTTCTGACAAATGGAAGCGCCGCATGTTGAGGATAACTTTTCGTCCTCAACGCATAACAGATAGTGAGACAAGCACGTCGCCTCTCGAGGGACATCTCATCACATTCAACATATAGGCTTTGTACTGGTGAGGCCCGGGAGGCCCGAGGACTAGTCGTAGCCCTTGGTGGTGTATGGGGTCCAGACGTTTCAGTGTGGAGGGGCGTGCCGATCCGTAGATGATGCTTCCATAGTCTAGCCTTCATCGGACAACAGATGTGAAAATACGGTGAAGAGTCTGTTGATCTGCTCCCCAAGATCTGTGTGAGAGGACTTTAAGCAGATCCAAAGATTTTGTACATTTCACTTTCAGGCTACTTATATGTGGCGAGAATGTGAGTTTCTTATCAAAAAGCAGACCTAAGAATTTGTGTTCCGGCCTGATGGCAAGAGATATCGCGTTCATATGAAGAGATGGGTCTGGAAGCACCCCTCTCCGCCTTGAAAAAGGCACGCACACAGTTTTGCCTGCTGAAAACTTGAAGCCGTTCTCAGTGGACCATTTACTCAGTTTGTTAATGGAAAGTTGCAACTGTCTTTCGCGTGTGGCTAAGTTAGACGATGAACATGAAATCTGTAGATCGTCGACATAGAGTGAGTACGTGATAGTCGAGGGTATCGCTTTGGCAACAGAGTTCATTTTGAGAAGAAACAGGGTGACACTCAGCACACATCCCTGCGTAACGCCATTCTCTTGTACAAACGGGCGGGAAAGGGTTGTACCGAGTCGCACCCTAAACGTTTTTCCACTGAGGAAGTCTGAAACGCACTGGAAGAGGCGGCCGCGTATTCCGCACAATTTGAGATCAAGCAATATGCCGTATCGCCAAGTTGTGTCATATGCCTTTTCTAGGCCAAGAAAAGATTGATACATAAAGTTGTTTTTTTAACGAAGGCTTCGCGAATAGTGGTTTCCAGACGAACAAGACGATGAGTGGTAGAACAGTCAGCCCGGAATCCACACTGGTATCTGTCAAGCAGGTTATGTTGTTCTAGGTAATAATCAAGGCGGCTGTTCACCATTCGTTCGAATGTCGTTCCTAAGCAACTCGTGAGTGCTACAGGCCTGTAGCTTGTTGGGTTTGAAACTTCTTTCCCTGGCTTCAAAAGCGGTATGATTGTTGCTATCTTCCAATTGGAAGGAAGGTTTCCTTCTTGCCAAATCAAATTGAAGAAATATGGTAGTGCTTCTTGGGAACTTTTAGACAAATGCTGGCGCATGGAATATGTTATACGATCTGGTCCAGGTGATGTTTGCTTTGTTATTGACAGAGGTTTTAAGAGTTCAATCATTGTCAAAGGCATGTTGTAGAGGCACCTATCACCTCCACTCCTTTGAATTGTTGCTTTTTCAGCACTTTGCTTAATTTTTTATGAAGTTTCTGCTTTCTGCTGTTTAAAGATGACAAGAAGCTCTCCCAAGATGCGCGTTTAGCTCTTTATTTGTCCACTTAGCTTTCGCTCGAGCTCTCTTAAATTGGATCAGGTTGTCTGGAGTCGGGTACCTACGAAAAATACCCCACGCTCAATTTTGATCTTTCCGCGTTTTCCCGCATTCATCTGTCCACCAAAGTTTGGGACGCTTGGGGAGACGGCCATATGTCTGCGGGATAGATCGCACAGCAGCATTTATAATTATCCCCGTGACAAAACCGTTTGAGGGGGGATATGTTTAATGCAAAGTAAAAAAACAGAAGAGAAAGGTTAGCCACGATGTGGGCTTGCTATTCCCTAAAACTTTCAAGCAAACAAAAGAATATACAAACAGCTGGGATACAGAAGATTATGAAAAAATACAGAAGAAACAGCTCCTTCACTAATCGTTGCGCATAGGACGTATCAGAGAATGCCCAGGAGTTTAGATTCCCGAAGGAATCGTGTCAGCGCAGACGTGAATTCAGCGTGCTGGGTAGGGCCAAGTAGCACCGCAAGAAAAAGCTCTCGGTAGCCTAGATGAGCAAGGCGGCGCAGGAGACTCGATCGGTGAACTTCGTACCGCTGGCAGGCAATGAGGATGTGTGCCACATCGGCTTCTACGTTGCACGTTGGGCAAAGAGGTGATGGGTGCTGATTCATCTTAAATAGGAGGAGAGGAGTTCGTGCCACATTCAGCCGCAGCCGACGAAGCAACGATTCCTCGATCCGCGGGATGCGGCCAGGCACAGCATATGTCATTAAAGGGTCAATGGATTTAAGGAAGGCATTGGTTCGTATAGCCTCTTGCTGAAAGAGCTGTGTGCGGTTAGCAGTGAAGCGGTGGATTTTCAGCTGGCACATAGAGTGCGCAAGGGGAATGACAGTTGGTTGCGCAGTGTCATGGGCTTGCCGAGCAAGAGCGTCAGCACGGTCATTGGCTGAAATTCCGACATGGCTCGGAATCCATTGGAACACCACTTCGTGTCCCATCGATACAAGTCCAGAGTGCAGGGCGATGATCGTGATGCAGGTGTCACTGATGACTGCAGCAGAGTTAGAGGCCAGCGCCTCCAGAGCCACTTTACTGTCGGTGAGGATCGACCAGGCCCTGGGCGCACACGAGGAGGCATGTCTCAAAGTGGCCAGAAGTGCGAATGCCTTGGCCTCAGCAGATGACGTAAGAGTGAGCTTGAAGCCGTGCTCAGCTCCATCCTCTGGGATGCAGAAGGCAGCAGACGACCCAACTAGAGAAACTGAAGAATCGGTGTATATTTGGGTTCAATGCCGGTGGTGACTGTAGATGTGGTACAAGGTCAGTTGGCAGGCCACAACTGTTGGCACAACCTTCTTTTTCCTAAGGCCCGGAATTGACGTTTGTACAGTGGGGTAGTGAAGTGTCCAGATGGGTGGCGCAAAGGAGGTGCGGGCGGAGGTTGAGGTTGAGGGAATGTTACTTCGTAAACGGCAAATAGCTTGACCGAATGCAGATGCGGCATAACGTTGCGCAATGTCACAGAGGTAATAGACTATATGGCGGGCAAGATAACGTGTGTACGCGTGTAAGGCGACACTATCGCGAGTAATAAGCAGGCAGGTTTTGGCTCGCGTGCCTCCGCCAAAACAGAGAAGGTTTCAAGGTTTGAATCTTCAACAGATTTATCAGCTAAGGATGATGCCACAAGACTGGCTTCCTTTTCGAACAGGTTCCAGTCAGCCTTGGACAGTTTCCATCGTGGTGGTCGTGTAAGAAACGTGTTTGTGGAACGACGAATTGTCAGGACCACAGGGAAGTTGTCAATCCCACGAGGGTTCTGTTCAACGGTCCAATCAATACAATTATAAAGGGAACGACTGCTAAGAGACATGTCTAAGGATGAAATCCTTTGTTTTGAGGAGTTTATACTTATATGTAATCCTGTGTTTAGTAGGCAAACTGGTCTTGAAAGGAATAACCTTTCTACCATTTTCCCCCGGCTATCTACCTTTGAACTGCCCCACAAGGGATTGTGGCCATTCAGGTCACCTAGAGTTAGGTATGGCTGAGGAAGTTGGTCACAGAGCTGTTGCAAATCTCTCTGTTGTATTACTACTGAAGGGGGCAGGTACAGTGAACATACCGTAATGACCGTGTGCAGGCATACCTGGACAGCTACTGCTTCCAAATGTGTAACTATTGGAGCCTGTTTTGCAGGCGTGGATAGTGGAAGGACCACATCCACACTTCCAAATGTACGTGTAGTGTTAATTCGATCATTTCTGAAAACTGGATCCTTTCTTACACTTTGTTCATTCAGATATGTCTCTTGTAAGCAAAAACATACTGCATTCTATTTTTCAAAAAGGTCATGAACGTAATTTAGATTTGAAAAGGGGCCTCGACAGTTCCACTGGAGGATTACCTGTCCCATAATGAATGTGGTGGTGAATATAAACAAAAGGATCAAAGGGATTTGGTGTGTTAAGGGGGTTGTACCCTCGGTGGGGGTTCTTGTGCTTTCCCCTGCCTCGGCCTTCTGTACTTCGTTGTTCCTTCCCCTGGGAAGGAGTGCACGGAAGGCTCGACGATGACTTAACTGTGACACGCAGTCGTCATCGTCGAGATCCATGTCCTGCGTGGCAGGCTGCGATGGGCTTTTTGTGCACCCATTCCATATTGAAGGTGTGCCATCGGCCTCCGTGGAGGTCGTGGCCACCTCTTCCTGACCGGTTGACACGTTGGTCAGGGAGGAGGAACGCCACAGTTGCGCATCCTCATGTTTTTTTAGGGAGTGTGGGGTGGAGGCCCCCAGAGTCTGGGTCCCCACGAATACACTGAGCGGTGCCACTCCCCTTTGCACCGACTCAGCGAAACTTTTTTTCTTTTTTCCTGAGGTCCAGCTGTGCCCTAGCTTCCTTATAGCTCACATTTTGTTCTGTCTTAATTTTCAAGATTTCCTTTTTGCTCCTGGAATAATGGGCAACATCTTGAGTAGACAGAGTGATCGCCCTGGCAGTTAGAACAACAAAAACTGTTTTTGCAAGATTCTGGAGTGTGTTCATTCTCGCCGCCGGCACACTTTGGGCAGACTAGGTGGCAACGACACACTTGCGAATGGTGCCCAAAACGCTGGGTATGTAGTGGTGCACATGACAGTTTACATAGCCTGCTTTCAACTCGGAGGGAACACTGTGAAGTTGGAATGAGAGAACAAGGTGTCTGGTGGGGATCTCTTCGTTGTCCCTACGAATAACAATCCGCTTTGCGTTCATGACACCCTGATCTCTCAATCCCTCTGCCATCTCCGATTCGGGGCACAAAGGTAGCTCATCACATGAGATTACCCCCTTTACTGTGTTCAAAGTGCGGTGTGCTGTCACTGAGATCGGGATCCCACCAACAAGCCTCCTCGACAACAAACCCGAACTCTGCTGACTGATCCCAACCTCGATCTGAATCTCTCCACTTTTCAACGTTTTTTTCCTTGTATGTTTTGCCAACCACGTGTTCAAGTGATTTAGCGACGATGAAGGGGGATACCGTATCAAGTGACTTTGTTTCATCATCATACTTCATTATCAGGATTTTGGATACCATGGTTCTTTGGTTTTCCCAAAGCAATGCATGGCTTGAACCTCATTGCGGCCCCTCTTACGAGGCCAATCATGTCTTAAGAGGGCGAATTGATTAGGATCCATGAAAGATGGTTGTACGTTCAGTGCAGATGGCGTGCCAGCCACCATCGACCCCAAGAAGTGAACATGCTACGCATGCAAGCACGTGCCACTGCACGATACCCAAGTGTAGTTTCTAGGAGATAGAAAGAACTGACCAAGGTTGACCCTAGGCACCAAAGAAGGTGAAGGGAAGAAGTGGAAAGCGAGAAGGAGAGAAAAGGGAATGTGATGAAATGGGAGATGGCGACTAGCTGAATAATCCTGGCCGGCCCTTCCAGGACCACCCGTCTATGGGAAGCAGGGGCCAAAGCGGTGTGTTGCTTTCCCAGAGGGTCCCCGAATGGTCCTAAACAACCTCTGTGTCCACTCAACCGCCAGGATCCCCCTTTCCGCAGACACGGGAAAGCCACGCACAGCTATACGTGGGGTTCTCCCTTCTGCTGCGACCCCACCGTGAGTGCAGGAGGGGGCTACTGCGGCTGCTGCCGGGCGATGGGAGCGCCATTTTCCCGACGACGGGATACAAGATAACACAGTAAAATGTATGTTTGAATAAACTGACACTTATTGATCTCCATTTTGAAGCCATCATTTTCCAGTATGGACATAGATTGGTCAAGAACATCGAGATGTCCGTCTATGGTGGAAGTGTAGATACAGATGTTATCGAAATAGACAATTACAACGTCCTTCCATTTAAGGGGATGAAATGCTTCATCCAGTACTGCTTGCCAAGTGGCGGGAGCGCTAGTTGGATCAAAAGGCATTCGAACGAATTCGTAAAGACCGTCAGGTGTAATGAAAGTTGTCTTATGTTCTTCAGATGTCCTTATTTTGATGTTTAAGTAACCTTTCTTGATGTCCATAGTGGAACAGCATTTGGCTTTCTCTACTCTGTCAACAGTATCGTGAGTTTGAGGCATACTATATGCTCTTTCGATGTTTTTTTTTCTCATTTAGCTTGCGGTAGTCAACAACAAGTCTATGGGGCGTTGACGGATAAAATGGTTGATCAATAACGAAAAATGGGGAAGCGTAATGCGACTCTGATTTTCGAACAAAACCTAACTTAAGCCAGTTGTCGATTTCTTCCTTGACGAATTTTCTGCCATACCATGAGTAGCGGTAAGACTTAAGACTCTTCGTCCTGACATCGTTTCTTCCCGGTACTGTGACTACTGTGACTCTTATCTTGGCAAAAGCTCAGCTGGTTTGACGTTTTCCTTCACAAGGATCTTGATTACATTGCTAGGAAGGGAGTTGCCTTAGGACAGAAGCCGCCGATATTTCGAACAAAGACTGTTCTTCTTCTTCATCATTGGCATGGTATTTAAAGGGTTAGGTGTGACGTGTTTAAAGGTTCATGCGAATTGTGGGCCAACAGCCCGGAGGGAAAAAAGGGTCCGTACGGGCTTCTACGGCCGAAGTGAATGGCCGCTTTGTTTGAGTGTGGAGGGGATTATGTGAACGTAGTGATCTAGGCTCCAGACCGGTTACAGAAAAACGGGAGGTTCACGAACACGTGGACGAAATGGGACAACAGGCAAGAATTGGCAAGCATAGCGAAAAATAAGGAGGTTAGTGGTTACGTGGGGAACATTCCAGAACGAGCAAAGTTTTTTTTTTTTTAATATTTCTAATACAAAGTTGTGGCATGCAATAAGGAAAGCAGAAAGCAGTGGTCATGCAGAACATAATAGATGATAATGGAGATAGAAGGGAAAAACATATTTTATTTGTGAAGAGTTTCTAGGGTGCCTTGTGATTTGTTGATACCGGACGGGTGAAGAGCGTTGAACTTGTATATGAGATAAGACTCCATATCACGTCTGTCACGTGTGGATCTAAACCCGGTTTCTAGAATATATAGTTTAATGTTGTCAAAATTGTGACAAGGAACGTTAAAATGTTCGGCGACTTCTTTGGGGAGTTTGTTCGACGTATCGGTTCTGTGTCCGGTAAGGCGGTTGTTCATTTGTTGGCCGGTTTCACCAATGTATTGCATAGAGCAGTCGCCGCATTCAATGCAGTATATGACATTGGAGCTTGTGCATGTGAATGCGTGGTTAACGGGGTGGGTGTTGTTGCTCGCAGTGCTTTTGATGGAGTTAGCATGTTGAGTGCTTGTATGTTTTGCAGCGCGGGAGGTTGCAGGGTCGTGTTGCCGTGTACGGGGTGCTCCTTTTCTGATTTTGGCATTGATCGAGGAGTCTGCTAGGTTTTTTGCGCGTCGGTATGGGGGGGTCACCTGCATGGGATGGGTGAATATATTACTAAGTCGGTCACTGCTTTGGAGGAGGGGCTCGTGCTTCTGTAGAATGGCTTTGATGTTTGGAAGTGCGTTGGAATATCTTGTGATGAAGCTTATTTGGCACGCGTCAGGACTTTTTTTTGGTTTTCCAGAACCGCGTTTCGATCGAGTGTGAGTGCCTTGCGACAGAATTCGGTTAGGAGGGAGTCTGGATAGTCCCTTTGGGCAAGTGTACTGCAGAGTTCGTCAAGCTTCTCTGCGTAATCTGTGTCGTTTGAACAGATTCTGCGTAGTCTTACACTCTGTCCATTAGGAATTCCAACCTTAGAGTGACGCGGCGGTGACTCTTGAAGTGAAGGCATTGTTGTTTGGCAGTTGGCTTTTTGTATAGGGTTGTGGTGAGGTTGCCGTTGTCTAGTGATATTGTGGTGTCGAGGAAGTTAATTAAGTGAGTTGACTGTTGTGATGTGAACTTTATGTTGCTATGCGCGGTGTTCAGTATATCTACGAACTTTTGAAATTCATGTTCCCCGTGTTCCCATATTATCAGTATATCATCGATGTATCGAAGGTAAACAGTGGGTTTTAATGAGAGGGCGCTGAGAACTTTGTTTTCTAAGAACCCCATGAACATATTTGCGTATGTGGGTGCAACAGGTGTGCCCATACTTGTACCGTGTACTTGTAGGTAGTATTCGCCATTGCACTCGAAGTAGTTCAGTTTAAGGACCAAGTCCATTAGAGCGAGTATGGTTTCTGTGTCTTTTCTGGTGTTTGCTGTAGAAAGGGTTTTGCAGAGGGCTGTGATTCCGTCGTTGTGTGGTGTATGCAGTGATGTTACATCCAGCGTGGCTAGTATTGTGTCCCTACCAAATGTACGAGTGTTTTTTATATCTCTGATTATTCTGAGGAGGTGGGTGTGTCTTGTACATGCGATGGCAGTGTTGTCGGAATATGGTTTAAATAGTGGTCCAGGAATTTCGAGAGTCTTTCGTTTGTGTTGGTGTGTTGTTATTAGATACAATTGGCCTGCCGGGGATGTGAGCCGTATAGAGCTCGTTGGCGTGTACCTTGTGGATTTTGGGCAGTAAATAGAAACGACCTGCGCCTGTGTTTGAGGGGGTGAGATATCTGAGGTCATCACGTGTGATGAGCTTTCGTTCGTGGAGGTCCTGTATGGTATGGGTTATTAGCGCCGTGTACTCTTTTGTTGGGTCATGGTCCAGTTTGAGGTATTGTTGCGTATTGTTGAGTTGCCTATGAGCTTCAGAAATATATTTATCTGTGGGCCAGATGACGATACTCCCACCCTTATCTGCGGGCTTGATAATGTTATCATCTCTGTCAGCTAGCGCTTTGCTGATGTCACGCTGTGTTTTAGTCAGGTTGTGACCACGCGTGCTTTAGGAAATACCGCGAAGGATGTCGTTGCTTACTTGTTTAATGCACAGGTTTAATGCGGGTTCTCGGCCGTGATTTGGTGTCCAGGTTGATGGTAGTCGGTGGTCGTTGTTGTTTTCTTGTGTTGTATCAGCGAAGACTTCTCTAAGACGTAGCCGTTTCACAAAGTCTGATATGTCTTTGTGGATTTCGTATTCGTTAACAGAATTGAGTGTAGGGCAGAATGTTAACCCCCTAGATAGGACTTGTAGTTCGTCGCTGGTTAGTGAGCGTGATATATCTATTACAGTGCTTGCAACAGCGTTTTCTCGGGGTGGCTCAGCGATGTTGCGAAGAGTTGTGGTTGTGGTGCTGGAAATGATTTGTTCGGCTGCTGCGTGTGTTGTGTTAGTGGGTCCGGTATCCGTGTCATTGTTGGAATTAGGTTTTCCGAGTTTTGAGTGTTCCTTATTAGCTAGCTCGCGGTTGAGTTGTTGAATGTGTAGTTCAAGAGTGTTTGCCTCCGCGTCGGTGAGACTGATATTGTTTATATGGGCCGGGATCGTAGCGAGTTGCGCGTGGCACTGTTTCTTTAATATTTCTAGAAACGTACGGGCTGTGTTGCTAAGGGCTGATGCCCACTCTAGCTCTAGTTCAGGTGTCAGTTTTCGTAATGCAGGAACTGTTTTAGGGGTGAGGCCTTTAGGTACTGTGTTGTGAGCCAGGGGGTGGGTGTAGATCCGTAGATGATGTAGGTATCGGCTACGTCTCTCCATGAGTTTTCGCATTCGTAGAAACTTCGTTGACTGCATGGTAGGCTGATGATTAGATAGTCAACGGTGTTTTCTGCGTGATGTGCGTCGTGTCTGTGGGGTCGGTGTCTGTGGGGTCAATGGCTGTGGAGACTCGCTGTGTTCCTCGATGTCATCTGTCTGTGTTTGCGTGCTTGTGGTCTTCCGTGTCACAGTTTGCGTGAATTTTGTGTGTGTGCGGGTTGTGTTTGGAGTGTTGTCGTTTGCCGCGTGTGTATGCGTGCGTGCAGTGGTCGTTGTGGTCCCCTTTGATGCCATCGTGTGATTCTTGCGTATTTGCGGTGCTGGCACTTAAAGTGTAAGCTGGTTGAGGATGTTGTGTTTGAGCGTTTGTTAGTGCAGGACGGCATCTCTGGACCATTAGGTGTTTGATGTTGTGTGCCATAGCTCGTACGCCTGCGTGGTTTGGGTGGATGCCGTCCCGAGCGAGATGTGCTTCAGCGTGGTATTCGAAAGCTGCGTGTGTGATAACCATAACGTTGGTGTGTGCCTGACGCATGTGGATGAGGTGTTTGTTGACAGCGTGCGCCTTCCTGTTGAACTCGTGTAGCCATGTGTCCTGATGTATGTATACTCGGTGTTTGTTCTGTCTTCGGTGAAGTATCGTTGTCAGTAGTATTTCAGCGCCTGGTCTGTTGTTTGTGATGAAGGAAACTAGTGCTTCGAATTCCTGGATGACATGTTGTGCTGTCGACCGTGCGATGTCGTTGGTCCCTACGTGGAGTATGAAGTGCGTGATGTTCGGTGGGGCGGCGGTTACATGTGTCATGATGTCTCGTATTCTTGCGCCGCTTGAGAAGTGTATGTGAGGTCCATGCTCTCCGTGTGGGATGTGATCGTGTATGTACTTGTAACAACTATCCCCTAGGAGTGCGACATGCGAGAACGAGAGGACGGGTTGCTTACCTCCTGAGGCCATCGGATGGTCAGTAGGAACGTAGATGGGTAGAAATCCAGCGAACCGGTAGAGATGTAGGAAGGGAGTTGCCTCAGGACAGAAGCCGCCGATATTTCGAACACAGACTGTTCTTCTTCTGGGCACCGTCCTCATCATTGGCATGGTACTTAAAGGGTTAGGTGTGACGTGTTTAAGGGTTCATGCGACTTGTGGGTCAACAGCCCGGAGGGAAGAAAGGGTCCGTACGGTCTTCTAAGGCCGGAGTGAATCGCCGCTTTGTTCGAGTGTGGAGGGGATTATGTGAACGTAGTGATCTAGGGTCCAGACCGGTTACAGAAAAATGGGACGTTCACGAACACGTGGACGAAACGGGACAACAGGCAAGAATTCGCAAGCATAGCGAAAGATAAGGAGGTTAGTGGTTACGTGGGGAAAATTCCAGAACGAGCAAAGTTTTTTTTTTATATTTGTAATACAAAGTTGTGGCATGCAATAAAGAAAGCAGAAAGCAGATGATAATGGAGATAGAAGGGAAAAACATATTTTATTTGTGAAATGTTTCTAGGGTGCCTTGTGATTTGTTGATACCGGACGGGTGAAGAGCGTTGAACTTGTATATGAGATAAGACTCCCTATCACGTCTGTCACATGTGGATCTAAACCCGGTTTGTAGAATATATAGTTTAATGTTGTCAAAATTGTGACCAGGAACGTTAAAGTGTTCGGCGACTGCTTTGGGGACTTTGTTGGACGTGTCGGTTCTGTGTCCGGTAAGGCGGTTGTTCATTTGTTGGCCGGTTTCACCAATGTATTGCATAGAGCAGTCGCCGCATTCAATGCAGTATACGACATTGGAGCTTGTGCATGTGAATGCGTGGTTAACGGGGTGGGTGTAATTGTTTACATTGCTGTTTCATGGCTACAGACACTGTTCGCCGCCACGATACACTCTGTTTGTCACCTGCTGCAGTGCTGCACGTCCCACAGACTCAAAAATGATTGCTCTTTGTCCTCAGGAGGTTTTATTTTATTATTTTTTTTATTCAATGTAACATTTTCCCGCTGATTTTTCTCGAGCAAAAGTATCGCCCAAAAAGGATGTATTTGTCCTTCCTGGTGTTCCAGTCTCAGAATATCAACTCGGTGAACCTGAACCTTGTAAGTAAATATTAAAGTGCAACTGCTAAGTTTGTGTATACGAGCGAATATTTTGAGCTGACAATACGACCTAAACTGCACTTGTCGATAATGAATTGTGGTTTCTGTTTGTACCGTTAGGGTCTCGACCTGTTCGATGCAAGTGGACTCAGGAGTGATAAGAAGAGACTCGGGCGTCATTAGAATACCGGAACAACTTACGCAGGATGACTTTTGGTACGACATGGGATATGAGAATGGAGCTCGAAAGCTCGGACAATGTGTCATCATCAACTTCTCGGTAAGATATTTTATATTCCCGCTGCTAAAATGTCAATCATCATCACGAAACGTTTATCACGCAATAGTTGTGACATATGAGTGCCGTACGCTACCAAAAAATAAAAATAAAATAAAACGACAAATAAAATAAAATGTGCAAATCAGATAATTTGAGGCAGATCTGTTTTACCTGCTCTATGCTTTCCGATGTGTGTTACATATATTTTTGATTTGAATTATGTCTGTTTCATTTGGTTTGCGATTCTAAGTGTGGTTCACATAACGTGAAAAAAAATCGCATTCGAAGGTCTACTTTTTTGAACACTATGCGGTCAACGCTATTTACCTTGGGAGAGATATTGTCATGTGTTCCGAGCACTTTGAACGAACTTCATTCTCAACAAATCGAATTTTCCCAATTTAGCTGCGACGATTGCCAAGCCAACCTCATGTTTGCCAATGAAACAGAAAGTAGGTGCGGGATTTATCTAATTCTATTGCAAACAACATTCACAATTAGAATGGTAATAACCAGGAGAAAAATTAATTGCGAAAACCGTCGTTTCGGGTCACGCAAATTGCCGGCCGATCTCAGATCTACAATATAGTTTTTTTTTTCGTCAGGTGGAACCGCTGTATAAAGAAGAATCATCTTTCTCTTTCTTTAATCTTCCTCTGCTGTCTTGAGCAATGTTCCGAGGGTGACGAAATTAGTAGACGACGCTTTTTGTTATACTACGTAATGAGCATAATTCACTAGGTGATTTCTAAGTCCAGCATAAGAAACTTGTGACGGTTGGCTTCCCAGTTGTACTAATTCCCTTTAGGCGTTTGATATTACTGGAGACAGCTAGGTTACGTAACTTGCAGGTCGAACAAATTCGTGAAGACTGTCAGGTGTAATGAAAGTTGTCTCATGTTCGTCAGATGCAGGTTACGTAACTTGCAGCTATCGTTTTTTTACCATGAGAAGAGGACACGAGAAGATTGAGGAAGGGAAAACCCTACAACATGAAGCATTAATCCAAAAAAGAAGCACAACATGAATGTGAAATGAGATTCATCAAAGCAGCAGGCAGAATGACCGATATCTGGCTAATACAAAGCTGGCAACAGACTATTTCGCAGGCCTTCGAAACGACACGGGGCGTGTCGAATTTTTGACTGTGAACTAGCGTGATATTAAGTCTAAATAGGAACACAATACGTAGGAGCAAGAACACAGCTGTCTGTTTAGTTAAGAAAGTTCAATTTTTTCAAAGGTTCGAACAATGTTCGCGTTAGTGATTATTGTACTGCGTTTAGTGTGGCCAATGTAACATGAGCCGCACTTAAGAGGAATGGTGCACTGTTTCCAGCAAATGTTTCCAAGTGCTTCAAGTCAATGCACTTTGTTCAGTAAGGACGTACGCCATCATATCTCAAAGGCTGTCGCCTACATAACACGCAAGGCGAAACCACTGCGAACAAGCTAGTTTGTCTTTGGAATGTGCAATGTGAAAATTAGTAGGCAATTGTACTTCTGCAAGCTTGATCAGTGCGTGTCTGGGGATTGTTTGAATACGAAGCAGTTTTAGAATGACTTCTAGCGTGTAACCTGACAGTTCTAGCCTGATAATTCGTCGCTGAAATGAATTATCAAAAGTACGATCTGTACTCCGACAACAATTCCATACAAACAGTTGTTACATGATTTATAATGCTCGTCACAACCGCCCTCTCCTCCCCCCCCCGGGATCTTTTAGACGAAATCAAATTGAATAACTTATAACGTCTGTTTTTCACTTCGCCCTTTCATCCACACAAATGCCGTAGATTGCCTGGAATGACGTAGTGACGTAGTTCTAAGCGATACGCACATTCCAGTTGTCTGCTCGCGCTCGCGTTGCACATACCGTTCATTCTGTCGGCAACTTTCTGCTCAGCGTCCTTTGTTTCCTTCATTGTTACCAATGAGAAGATATGTATGCAGCTTCGCGCACGCTTGAGCTACGTCACTGCACTTTTGTACATAACGACGCTAGTAGTAGTGCTACCTATTCGCTACTTCTTTCAGTATTGTAGTAGCAGTATCACTATAGCTTAAGTCGCTCGTGCGGAAAGTATTTCCTGCAGCGAGCGACTGTGTCTCCACTACGGCTACCGCTGTTTTTAATAAAATGAAAATGTGAAGCATAGCGGGGGTGAAAAGCAAGTCACCAACAAACCACTTTTTTTTAATTTATTGCATTGTCTTGCCATCCAGGCAGACATGTTAATGTGATCCTCCTTGACTTCAACTTATCTCATAAGCTAAGCACAAGTAAGTGTAATGTAAAAGCATGCAATTGCCTTCTACTACCTCAGAACCTATTCCCTTTTTTGTGTGCGTTCTTGTACCTTTCAGCGTTCTGAAAAGCGCAATAGCATCATGTGATAGTGACATATATAAGCAACGAGGCTGCCATGTAGCAGTAGAAACAGATGCAAGGTTATTGTATGCGCGTCGATATATTCTGTACTCGATCCACCGCGTACCTTCTAATTTGTGCTTAAACGTGTGTTGCATAGCAAGTGGAGTTGGTTGGGTGTCAGCAGTAAACTCTTCCCTCCGTATTATTCTTGCTGCTTACATACCAACCTTGGGAATAAGTGCCCGAGCAGCACGCAAGATTGGACGTTGAAGCGTGTGAAATGTCCAAATCAATATGTCGTTACATACAACAACTTCCCGCAGATGATACACATACACATACCAGCTCGCCTTTCTGCCCCCCCCCCCCCATTATGAGGTCAAAACTGCTTCACTTCTCAAGTGAACTGAAAGGCATCAAGTTACGTTGATCATGCTGTAATATAAAGTTACCTGAAGCAATATATTGCAGAGAAGTAATTTGCACGGAAGTGCAAACAAAAATATTTCAACTAAATAGTCTGAAGACTAACGAACACACTGTATTTTTTCCGCGAATATTTTTGAAGGCAGAAAAATAGGCGATGTCAAGTTGCCTGTTGTGAGTTAATGAAAGAGTGATATTAAACGGTAGCAGCAACTTATTTATTTACACATGGTAAACAAGGCTTTCGTGCACGAGACTTGACTTCCTCAGGTTACAAAAATATGAACATGGTACAGGCACACACTTGACGAGGATGTTATGGCGCTAAGGGGTAACAGAGTGATGCAAAGGATGCAAATACAGTTAATAATGAAAAGAGTTCAAAGACACAAAGAGGAGACAACAGAGTACAAAGGTGACCAGTGGACCGTGAGAACGTGAAGACGGAGCCGGGGGACTCAGGTGAGAGACAAATGAAGAAAATATGGAAAGAAAAAATGAAACTTTCTTTTACCATTTGTGTGTGTGTGTGTGTGTCTTGTCTTTTTCACATTATCCTATTTTATTTTACGAGAAAAAATGATATTACGGGCTAAACAATTGCAGTGGGCCCCCGTGGATGTTCAAACTGTGAGCCTTCAGATACTGTAATTTTGCGATTAAAAGGGATTCGCGATTTTTGCGCTTCATGTTACTGTTATAACCCCATTCCAGAATAACAGTTTTGAGGTAAAGCGTATCCAAGAAGATTAAAATATGTAAAAACGAGTGTAAGTCGTTTATTAATAGTATCGGATTCATTGCCATAAACCTTGTCCCCCATGGTGTTCGAGGTTTCCTCAATATACTGAATTCAGCATCTCACCATGTAGGCTCACGGCATACCATTTCACGCATGTACACAAGCCACACACAACATTCTGCAGCATCCGCTTCACAATATGTGTCAATCCATCATTACCATCAACAGTATTGAGTGACCATAGTGATACTGAGACTTACCACATGTATGCATGGCCATGCAACATTATTTGCGGAATAGCTTCAAAGATTTTGGAGTCCTGCGGACCTAGGGTAACACAACAGGTAAAGCTCCCAAACCTGATTTAATGAGTGACAGTGAGTGTAGTTAGTGCTGTAGTTAAACTTGTTGCCACATTGTATAGTACATGTGCACAACACAGCATGTACACAACATGGTGACAATGCAAGATTGGCAACAAACGTATGACGAGACAATTTTGTAACAACAAAGTTGGAAAGAGAGGAGAATAAGGGGTGAGAAAAATTCCTTCGAAAGGAAGGAGAGCTGAAAGAACGAGGATGTACGCTTGAAAGTACAATGAGAAGGAGAAGTCTACAGGTGGTAGAAAGGCACCAGCCATCTTATGCACGTATATACATCAGTTCAGACGACCAGGTCATAATATTCAGGGGAACATGTTGGTTCAATGGTTCAGTACATAGTGTAACAAGTTCCTTAAAATCACATTTTGAGCAGCGGCTTGCTCATGTGAAATCGCTATTCGCCTATTCCATTTCGTATTCTGCGTACTTTTGATGTCACACAGTAGATGCACGTCTTATAGAGCAACTTACTAAACATGAAACCGACTAGCTGACGGTGCTGAACGTACCATAAAGACGATATAAGCGCATGGTTCTCACCGTTCTTGTCTCTCACCAACATTACAGGCTTTGTGGAATGAAAGCTAATACTATACCTTTACAACAACAAGTTTTCTGTCTTGGCAACGAGCATAGGTTATGTATATATAGGAAGAGGTAACAGTACCTTGGGTTTGAGGGACACACAGTACTGAGAGGATAGCACAAAAGTCTTGTGTTGTAACCCACCGACACGGAGGACCGGCAAAGGGAGCAGAGGCAATAGGAGGAGCAGAATGAACGAAGTCCATCCAGGGATCGACAGAAGAAAAAGAACGTACGGTTGCGTACACGGACATTTCTTCTGACGGTGCCGTAGCGGGCGGACATGTATTAGCCAATCTGTATCGTATTAACCTATGTAATCAAAGTTATAGTGGGAAGATTGGTCTTGAATTGATTGAACGTGAAGATGGTCCCTTTAGAGTGTACAGCAGTACACTCTAAAGGGATCATCTTCAAGTAAGATGAAGCCAATCATGCTCAAATTGAGGTGGGCTGGAGTTGTGTTAGATATGGAGCTCGACGCAGAACCTCCAGTTTGTGTGATCAGTGAAGACGTCTACAGGAGGCATGCCACGGCATGGCCGCTTATTTCGCCATGAGACATTAAACTGTCGTGCTACCTTGGAACTTTGCCTGTTCTCGGTGTTCTCAGACTACCAGTTGAACATCTGAGTAGAGAAGTTGACGGACAGCTATATGTGGTCGGTTGTTCCGGACCAGCCTTGGTATCAAGGGACTTTATATAAGCCTAGTATTCTGAATCACAACATCAACGTCCTGCGAACACCGCGTGATGCCACGATCGGAAACCTCACAAGTGACTTCAGCGACTTATTTGATCCTGGCGTAAGGGTGGCGAAAGGAGACCTGTACATCTTCACCTGCGTCCCGAAACCACGCCAAAGAACTTCAAAGAAAGATCTCTGCCTTACGCATTGCGCGAAGTAGCAGAAGAGCTAGACAGACAGTCAAGTGAAGGAATCATCACACCTGTCAGTCACTCGCTCTGGACGACGCCAATTGTACCTGTGCCGAAAGTGGACAGTTCAGTGGGTATTTGTTGTGATTTTAAGGTTACACTTAATCCAGCATGCACAACTGAACTGTACCCGCTCCCAAAGGTGGACGACTAATTCGCTTCACTGGAAGGAGGATATTGCTTTTCAAAACTCGATATCCGCGATGCATACTTGCAAGTTCCCCTTGACGAAGAGTCACCAAAAATTGTAGTTATAAACACGCACAGGGCACTGTACTGTTACAACAGACTGCCTTTTGGTATCGCATCGGCACCCGCCTTGTTTCAAAGGAAAATGGAGTCTATGCTACGCGGCATACCAGGATGTCAAGTATACCTGGATGATGTCAGTAGTAAAAGATAGTTGGGCGTAACGGGCAATGAGAGTTACGGGCGCGCCTGGGCCAACTTCACCGCGTATTTTTTCCCGCACGGCGCGTGTACGGAGGATTGTCCGAGCCCTTACCGGCGGGGGGAGGGCTGCGCGTGTGCTTATCGTAGCGTATTTTTCAGCCTGGGCCCACTTCCCTCACAATTTTTTTCCGATACAATAGGTGTGCAGTGGGTGGTTCACATGCAAGTATAGACATGCGAAGGATAACCATACATAAAAGTACAAGTGAAAATATATTTATTAAAGTGAATAGTGCCAGGAATTGTGCTGTGACTCTGTGTGGAGGAGAAAAACCCAGCCAAAAAACCTGAACCAGAAAAAACATAATACAATACACGTATCAAAGATTATCTGCGCGTGCGCTTATCGTTGCGTATTTTTCAGCCTGGGCCGACTTCTTTGGTAATTTTTTCGTTACAACAGGTGCGCGCTGGAGCCCCGCACCAGCGACCTGAAAGATAACTTATTATTATCTGAAACTACATTCGCATTCAATAATACATACAATACTGCGGCCACACTGGATAATTTGAAAAAGATACATTTTAATATCAACGATCATACTCCCATTGTAGCAACAATAATCTGAAAGATACATACTTAATTGTGGACAGCAGGGAACCTGGAAGACCATGGGACACGAATGACAAGAACGACACGAACACAAGAGGAAATAAAATCTATAACACCACATTTAACCAAAGAAAATATTCTTAATCAAAACAACAGAGGAGGAGAATAATCTATCATTTTAACTATCATAAAATCATCCTCGTGACACAATCTAATCGAACACTATACAATTTTCGTTCTACGAGACACTACAAACCTTACTTTGTTTTACGAATCCAACACAGAAATAGATATGTTAAATATGAACTTCACTACATAGCATGCTCCTAGCCAACAACCAGATCTGATGATATCGGCCCTGATTTGTGGAAGATGGGTGCCGATAGTTCTATGTAATTAATTGTGAACAGCAGAGACCACGGAACACGAACGACAAAAACGACACGAACACAAGAGGAAATAAAATCTATACCACTACAAAGAAGTTATTCTTAATCAAAACAACAGAGGAGAATAATCTATCGTTTTAATTATCATAAAATCATCCTCGTGACATAATCTAATCGAACACTGTACAATTTTCATTCTATGAGACACTACAAACATTACTTTCTTTTATGAATCCAACACAGAAAACAGATATGTTGAAAATGAACTTCGACCACATAGCACGCTCCTAGCCAACAACCAGATCTGATAATATCTGCCCTGATATGTTGAACGCGAGTGCCGATAGATGTATGGAAGACCACGGAACACGAACGACGAGAACGACACGAACGCAAGAGGAAATAAAATCTATACCACTACAAAGAAGATATTCTTAATCAATATGATTACAATCATATTACAAGTTGTATTATAAAAAGTCCAATATTCCTATACGTGAGAACCATCATTGCAATAGCGTGAATATCTGTCATAACAATTCGAGCGCAATAGGTAATCTAAGTTTCATATTCCAACATTACACAACTTTTAAAAATCAATTTCTTATTAAGTGAACAGCATAGACGTAAGGAAATAACGAGAAACAACCAAATAAACAGCTACAATTAATAGAGAGCCAAATCTGCGCACCATCCAACACATAGAGAAATAATAGCTAATCAATCTATCAAAAAGATTTATTACAAATTTAACACTATAGCACAGACCTAACACTGAAGAACAGAGGAAAACTCTAATCGGCGACACGTAAACAACAACAGAGGAAAATAATCTATCATTCAACCATCATAAAATCGAACAATATACAATTTTCATTCTAACAAACACTACAAACCTTGATGGAGGTATCCAAGACATTGAAAATATGCACTGTTTTCATCTCGGTGTTCACTCTTTTCCTCAAAGCCCGGAGACTTTAGGTATGTCCTATTTATATGACCAAAACGAAGCAAC
This sequence comes from Ornithodoros turicata, assembly GCF_037126465.1. Taxonomy (NCBI): domain Eukaryota; kingdom Metazoa; phylum Arthropoda; class Arachnida; order Ixodida; family Argasidae; genus Ornithodoros; species Ornithodoros turicata. Next base: position 214,449,195 of record NC_088201.1, on the reverse strand, counting down.
TCCCATGCTTTATCACTCAAAGGGTTGGGGGCTATATTCCTTCGTCCAGCAAACAGGGCGCTCTAGAGGTCAGATAAGATAGTTCAAAGGCGATATATTTTATTGTGCAGCGCAAATAGATGCCGATATTATTCGCGGGGACCACTATCTTTTCGTATCCTTTCCTTGAAACAGAAATCTTTCATGAAAGTGGTTTACAAGTCGACTAAGTTTGTACAGATGTGACATTGTTATTGAACATGTAGAGAAAGTCCGAATTATTAAACGGTAGCAACAATACTCTATCAAAAACGAAAAACACATTTAATTACATCAATATTTGTAATATCTTGCAACAGAAAGTTCTATATAGATGAACCACACAGAAATATCAAAGGTGAAATGCAACTCAGAGGTATGAGGCATTCCCATCTTAGAGATTATTTTTACTGATATCAATCGAGTGAACAATTGAAACAAATACAAGACAATAATTATTTCATGCAGTAACTTCACAACTCATAGAATATCAGTCGAGTGAATACTTGAAACAAAGTCAAAACAATAATTCTCACGACAGGTGGATATTATAACATTCTAAACCAGATAATGAAATTTTAATCAACAAAATGAGCATAGATACGCTTTTAATTAAGTGTAGACGTGCACTTGAAAACAGAAGAGACAATTGCTCTATATTGAAAACATGGACAGATTTTGCACTCGCTACCATAAGTCATGGGAAGATGTGATAAAAAACTGCTTTGAAAAGGAAGAGCCGCGAAACGATTCCATTATCGCTGCATTTCAATACGTCCTAGAGATGGTCGTATTCGGAGATATGGTACAAACTATAGAACTGAAGGTGGAAGAACTTATATGCCGAATCTACAATACTTATAAAAATATCTGCACATCAACGTCGGAAGGGCCACTGGGATTGATGGCGGAGTTTTTCAGGTTTGCTAAAGAAGAATTGAAATACACTAGACCCGATGTAATTGTGATCATTGCAATGGCCATTGCGTTCATCAATAAAGCAGTCAGATCAAATTATTATATGCAAGCTGTCTATATCGCACGATTCATTACGGATTTGTTGAAATTACACACATCTGAGATGGAAAGTACATAAAATCTTATCACATGATATGTTCCACTACCACGGCAACGCAATTATTTTCTTCTATCAGTCCCTGCAACGATGTCGAATGAGCAGAAGTTCAGTATTGTTGTACAAGGTCTGACGTATCATCACCTATTGAAACTCAACGAACATATCTCACTGCGGTGGACCATCGGACGATTTTCATCTAATACTGTCTTGTACACCATTCAAGAACATTCATACAAAGAAAGGAAACATCAATAAGAGATTGTGCAAGTTCGTCGCAACAAAGTGCAAGTTACTGAAGCGATACAAAAGCGGCGACAACGTATCGATTACATTAATCAATGCTGGATTCAGGCGACCGATAATAAGACACCAATATGTAATACATTCAGAATTCATCAGTCAAGACAACAAGCGAAAACTTCAAAGATTGGAATAGGACAATTGTAATTTACCGGAATGAACAAGCGTATAACTGAAACAATAAATGTAAACTTTGTCGTCATTATAATGAATTCTACGCATCACAATGAAAACCACTTTGCATTTAGCATGGCTAGACTGAGAACACTGATCGCTAAGGAAACGAATATTCCACACTGTGTGTAAGAATTCTCATATGGAATCAGAGCTGACCAACAAATACGTTTTACCAGTCTACACTCTGTACAAGTTCAACATCGGAAAGATAGAATTGCTGGAGAAGGATCGGTCATTGAAATCTAGAGGAATGATACATCAGTCTATGATTACAAGAAAGGATCACTAATCTTTTGTGAAAACTTATCATATTTCATGAATTAAATTCCACAGTGCATGTATATTTCTCAAACAGTTGCACTAGCCCAGACGTAGTAAAAAAAGAAGAAAAAACGTCTTTGACAAGCAACCCGATTGGAGTGCGGAATAAATATTTGCGTCAACACAGTTGTCCGTTTGTATGACTGGATAAGAAAAATGAGCCGTCCAAGATAGGGCAAAACGGGAAATAAGGCAAGATAACTGATTGCAGCAGGATAAATCAAAGCGTTCGCGGCACAGTGTATTAACTTTAGTAACTTTTAGTAACTAACTTTTTAGTAACTTTAGTTATGTATTGTATTACATTAAGTGTAGTAACTTTTACAATTGTATTCCGGTTAGGTGCCTGCGAGATAATACGAAGCCTTCACGAAAAGCGAATCTATTATCAAATGCTGCGATGCAAATGCAGGATTTTACAAGCATGATGTGCAGGCGAAGTCTACATTTCTAATCACGTAATCTTCGTAACACACGGCACACAAACGTATATGAAATAATTTCGAAGTGGCAATCAGATTTTGGGAGAAGCGGATCACACAACTGCCATCAGAAATGCTTAACCAATATACAATGAAGATGAGCGTTATGCATAAACACAATGGAAGATATATTATATTAATTATAATATGCAGATCAGCGCAGGTCACACATAAACGTAGAACCAATTCACAAAATATACTCGAGATTTCCCGTAGCCATGCAGACAAACTATCACATTATTTTGATGTCATATCATCCGGGCACTACAAATGGAAAGGCCATACTTTAATTTTATAAGTTTTTAGCTCATAACGTTGTAAAACGCAAACTCTACACTAAAGGTCTGTTTTTTCTTTAAATTTTCAAAGTCAAAAGTGCACGCTATTTCTTACATTTTCTTTAAAGATATAGATTTAAAAGTTGTGCATATAGTTACATATACTATGCAAGATATTTGATTGTGGCTTAAATGCTAAAATTGATCGATTAACATTCAGGAGAAGTGGTGACTACCACACATCAGTAAGAGTTTATTTAAAATTTCAACAGCTGTGTCGATTTACAATCAGAGTTGTAGAATGTGTAATTTCACAATACGCAAGCTTTAGCTCGCTCACTTTGACGAGCACTCTTTCATGATGACAGAGAATTTAATCGAATGGATTGATATTTTCTATATACACTATAACATAATGTAAATTTTCAATGTAGTGAATATTAAAAGTTACGAATATTTTCCGTACGAAATTTACTTAAAACTCGAAGAAAGGGTCACCCCCGTCCTCGAAGACGGTTCGGCAACACGCGGCAGGCCGCGTTTTCCCAATGCCGTACCTGAAACCGAACGCGATCCTGCGCCCGACGCGTTAACGCGGTACCGCACGCGAGCGTGTTGCTTTTTCCGGAAACGGGTTCGTCTACGCGGGTGACCCTTTCTTCGAGTATTAAGTAAATTTCGTTCTGAAAATATTCGTAACTTTTAATATCCACAACATAGAGAATTCGTGTTACGTTATAGTGTTATCTAGAAAACATCAATCCATTCGATTAAATTCTGTGTCATCATGAAAGAGTGCTCGTCAAAGTGAGCGACCTAAAGCTTGCGTATTGTAAATCACACATTCTACAACACTGATCGTAAATCGCAACACCTGTTCAAATTTTAATCAAACTCTTACTGATGTGTGGTAGGCACCACTTCTCCTGAATGTTAATCGATAAATTTTAGCATTTAAGCCACAATCAAATATCTTGTATAGTATGTGTGACTATATGCACAACTTTTTAATCTATATCTTTAAAAAAAATGTATGAAATAGCGTGCAGTTTTGGCTTTGAAAATTTAAAGAAAAAACAGACCTTTAGTGTAGAGTTTGCGTTTTACAACGTTCAACAAAATATGTCCATGTTTTCGATGTAGAGCAATTGTCTCTTCTGTTTTCAAGTGCACGTCTACACTTAATTAAAAGCGTATCTATGCTCATTTTATTGATTAAAATTTTATTATCTGGTTTAGAATGCTATAATACCCACCTGTCGTGAGAATTATTGTTTTGACTTTGTTTCAAGTATTCATTCGACTGATATTCTATGAGTTGTGAAGCTACTGCATTAAATAATTATTTTCTTGTATTTGTTTCAATTGTTCACTCGATTGACATAAGTAAAAATAATCTCCAAGATGGGAATGCCTCATACCTCTGAGTTGCATTTCACATTTGATATTTCTGTGTGGTTCATCTATATAGAACTTTCTGTTGCAAGATATTACAAATACTGATGTAATTAAATGTGTTTCTCGTTTTTGATAAGAGTATTGTTGCTACCATTTAATAATTTGGACTTTCTCTACATGTTCAATAACAATATCGCATCTGTACAAACTTAGTCGACTTGTAAACCACTTTGATGAAAGATTTCTGTTTCAAGGAAAGGATACGAAAACATAGTGATCCCCGCGAATAATATCGGCATCTATTTGCGCTGCACAATAAAATATATCGCCTTTGAACTATCTTATCTGACCTCTAGAGCGCCCTGTTTGCTGGACGAAGGAATATAGCCCCCAACCCTTTGAGTGTTAAAGCATGGGAGCTGCTTCGTTTTGGTCATATAGATAGAGACATAAAGTCTCCCGGCTTTGAGGAAAAGAGTGAAAACCGAGATGAAAACAGTGCATATTTTCTATGTCTTGGATACCTCCATCAAGGTTCGTAGTGTTTGTTGGAATGAAAATTGTATATTTTTCGATTTTATGATGGCTCAATGATAGATTATTTTCCTCTGTTGTTGTCTACGTGTCGCCGTTTAGAGTGTTCCTCTGTTCTTCAGCGTTAAGTCTGTGCTATAGTGTTAAATTTGTAATATTTCTCTTTTTGATAGATTGATTAGCTATTATTTCTCTATGTGTTGGATGGTGCGCAGGTTTGGCTCTCTGTTAATTGTAGCTGTTGAGTGTGTTGTTTCTCATTATTTCCTTACGCCTATACTGTTCACTTAATACGAAATTGATTAATTAAAAGTTGTGTAATGTTGGAATATGAAACTTGGATTCCCTATTGCGCTCGAAATGTTATGACAGATATTCACACTATTGCAATGATGCTTCTCTCGTATAGGAATATTAGACTTTTTATAATACAACTTGTAATTTGATTGTAATCATATTGATTAAGAATATCTTCTTTGTAGTGGTATAGATTTTATTTCCTCTTGTGTTCGTGTCGTTCTTGTCGTTCGTGTTCCATTTTCTTCCATACATCTATGGGCACCCGCGTTCAACAAATCAGGGCAGATATTATCAGATGTGGTTGTTGGCTAGGAGCGTGCTATGTGGTGAAGTTCATTTTTAACATATCTATTTTCTGTGTTGGATTCATGAAAGAAAGTAATGTTTGTAGTGTCTCTTAGAATAAAAATTGTATAGTGTTTGATTAGATTATGTCACGAGGATGACTTTATGATAGTTAAAATGATAGATTATTCTCCTCTGTTGTCTTGATTAAGAATAACTTCTTTGTAGTGGTATAGATTTTATTTCCTCTTGTGTTCGTGTCGTTCTTGTCGTTCGTGTTCCGTGGTCTCTGCTGTTCGCAATTAATTACATACAACTATCGGCACCCGTCTTCAACAAATCAGGGCAGATATCATCAGATCTGGTTGTTGGCTAGGAGCGTGCTATGTGGTGAAGTTAATTTTAGCAAATCTATTTTCTGTGTTGGATTCATGAAAGAAAGTAATGTTTGTAGTGTCTCTTAGATTGAAAATTGGATAGTGTTCGATTAGATTATGTCACGAGGATGATTTTATGTCAGTTAAAATGATAGATTATTCTCCTCTGTTGTTTTGATTAAGAATAGCTTCTTTGTAGTGGTATAGATTTTATTTCCTCTTGTGTTCGTGTCGTTCGTGTTCAGTGGTCTCTGCTGTTCACAATTAATTACATACAACTATCGGCACCCGTCTTCAACCCGTCTTCAACAAATCAGGGCAGATATCATCAGATCTGGTTGTTGGCTAGGAGCGTGCTATGTGGTGAAGTTTTGCCAGACTACACTCTGTACAAGCTCAACATCGGAAAGATAGAATTGCTGGAGAAGGATCGGTCATTGAAATCTAGAGGAATGATACATCAATCTATGATTACAAGAAAGGATCACTAAACTTTTGTGAAAACTTATCATATTTCATGAATTAAATTCCACAGTGCATGTATATTTCTCAAACAGTTGCACTAGCCCAGACGTAGTAAAAAAAGAAGAAAAGACGTCTTTGACAAGCAACCCGATTGGAGTGCGGAATAAATATTTGCGTCAACACAGTTGTCCGTTTGTATGACTGGATAAGAAAAATGAGCCGTCCAAGATAGGGCAAAACGGGAAATAAGGCAAGATAACTGATTGCAGCAGGATAAATCAAAGCGTTCGCGGCACAGTGTATTAACTTTAGTAACTTTTAGTAACTAACTTTTTAGTAACTTTAGTTATGTATTGTATTACATTAAGTGTAGTAACTTTTAAAATTGTATTCCGGTTCAGTGCCTGCGAGATAATACGAAGCCTTCACGAAAAGCGAATCTATTATCAAATGCTGCGATGCAAATGGAGGATTTTACAAGCATGATGTGCAGGCGAAGTCTACATATCTAATCACGTAATCTTCGTAACACACGGCACACAAACGTATATGAAATAATTTCGAAGTGGCAATCAGATTTTTGGAGAAGCGGATCACACAACTGCCATCAGAAATGCTTAACCAATATACAATGAAGGTGAGCGTTATGCATAAACACAATGGAAGATATAATATATTAATTATAATACGCAGATCAGCGCAGGTCACACATTAACGTAGAACCAATTCACAAAATATACTCGAGATTTCCCGTAGCCATGCAGAAAAACTATCACATTATTTTGATGTCATATCATCCGGGCACTACAAATGGAAAGGCCATACTTTAATTTTATAAGTTTTTAGCTCATAACGTTGTAAAACGCAAACTCTACACTAAAGGTCTGTTTTTTCTTTAAATTTTCAAAGTCAAAAGTGCACGCTATTTCTTACATTTTCTTTAAAGATATAGATTTAAAAGTTGTGCATATAGTTACATATACTATGCAAGATATTTGATTGTGGCTTAAATGCTAAAATTGATTGATTAACATTCAGGAGAAGTGGTGACTACCACACATCAGTAAGAGTTTATTTAAAATTTGAACAGATGTGTCGATGATAGTCAGAGTTGTAGAATGTGTAATTTCACAATACGCAAGCTTTAGCTCGCTCACTTTGACGAGCACTCTTTCATGATGACAGAGAATTTAATCGAATGGATTGATATTTTCTATATACACTATAACATAATGTGAATTCTCAATGTAGTGAATATTAAAAGTTACGAATATTTTCCGTACGAAATTTACTTAAAACTCGAAGAAAGGGTCACCCCCGTCCTCGAAGACGGTTCGGCAACACGCGGCAGGCCGCGTTTTCCCAATGCCGTACCCGAAACCGAACGCGATCCTGCGCCCGACGCGTTAACGCGGTACCGCACGCGAGCGTGTTGCTTTTTCCGGAAACGGGTTCGTCTACGCGGGTGACCCTTTGTTCGAGTATCAAGTAAATTTCGTTCTGAAAATATTCGTAACTTTTAATATCCACGACATAGAGAATTCGCGTTACGTTATAGTGTATCTAGAAAACTTCAATCCATTCAATTAAATTATGTGTCATCATGAAAGAGTGCTCGTCAAAGTGAGCGACCCAAAGCTTGCGTATTGTAAATCACACATTCTACAACACTGATCGTAAATCGCAACACCTGTTCAAGTTTTAATCAGACTCTTACTGATGTGTGGTAGTCACCACTTCTCCTGAATGTTAATCGATAAATTTTAGCATTTAAGCCACAATCAAGTATCTTGTATAGTATGTGTGACTGTATGCACAACTTTTTAATCTATATCTTTAAAAAAATGTAAGAAATAGCGTGCAGTTTTGGCTTTGAAAATTTAAAGAAAAAACAGACCTTTAGTGTAGACTTTGCGTTTTACAACGTTCAACAAAATCTGTCCATGTTTTCGATGTAGAGCAATTGTCTCTTCTGTTTTCAAGTGCACGTCTACACTTAATTAAAAGCGTATCTATGCTCATTTTATTGATTAAAATTTTATTATCTGGTTTAGAATGCTATAATATCCACCTGTCGTGAGAATTATTGTTTTGACTTTGTTTCAAGTATTCACTCGACTGATATTCTATGAGTTGTGAAGCCACTGCATGGAATAATTATTGTCTTGTATTTTTTTCAATTGTTCACTCGATTGACATAAGTTAAAATAATCTCCAAGATGGGAATGCCTCATACCTCTGAGTTGCATTTCACATTTGATATTTCTGTGTGGTTCATCTATATAGAACTTTCTGTTGCAAGATATTACAAATACTGATGTAATTAAATGTGTTTCTCGTTTTTGATAAGAGTATTGTTGCTACCATTTAATAATTTGGACTTTCTCTACATGTTCAATAACAATATCGCATCTATACAAACTTAGTCGACTTGTAAACCACTTTGATGAAAGATTTCTGTTTCAAGGAAAGGATACGAAAACATAGTGATCCCCGCGAATAATATCGGCATCTATTTGCGCTGCACAATAAAATATATCGCCTTTGAACTATCTTATCTGACCTCTAGAGCGCCCTGTTTGCTGGACGAAGGAATATATCCCCCAACCCTTTGAGTGTTAAAGCATGGGAGCTGCTTGGTTTTGGTCATATAGATAGAGACATAATGTCTCCCGGCTTTGAGGAAAAGAGTGAAAACCGAGATGAAAACAGTGCATATTTTCTATGTCTTGGATACCTCCATCAAGGTTCGTAGTGTTTGTTGGAATGAAAATTGTATATTGTTCGATTTTATGATGGTTCAATGATAGATTATTTTCCTCTGTTGTTGTCTACGTGTCGCCGTTTAGAGTGTTCCTCTGTTCTTCAGCGTTAAGTCTGTGCTATAGTGTTAAATTTGTAATGTTTCTCTTTTTGATAGATTGATTAGCTATTATTTCTCTATGTGTTGGATGGTGCGCAGGTTTGGCTCTCTGTTAATTGTAGCTGTTGATTGTGTTGTTTCTCATTATTTCCTTACGCCTATACTGTTCCCTTAATTCGAAATTGATTAATTAAAAGTTGTGTAATGTTGGAATATGAAACTTGGATTCCCTATTGCGCTCGAAATGTTATGACAGATATTCACACTATTGCAATGATGCTTCTCTCGTATAGGAATATTAGACTTTTTATAATACAACTTGTAATTTGATTGTAATCATATTGATTAAGAATATCTTCTTTGTAGTGGTATAGATTTTATTTCCTCTTGTGTTCGTGTCGTTCTTGTCGTTCGTGTTCCATTTTCTTCCATACATCTATGGGCACCCGCGTTCAACAAATCAGGGCAGATATTATCAGATGTGGTTGTTGGCTAGGAGCGTGCTATGTGGTGAAGTTCATTTTTAACATATCTATTTTCTGTGTTGGATTCATGAAAGAAAGTAATGTTTGTAGTGTCTCTTAGAATAAAAATTGTATAGTGTTTGATTAGATTATGTCACGAGGATGACTTTATGATAGTTAAAATGATAGATTATTCTCCTCTGTTGTCTTGATTAAGAATAACTTCTTTGTAGTGGTATAGATTTTATTTCCTCTTGTGTTCGTGTCGTTCTTGTCGTTCGTGTTCCGTGGTCTCTGCTGTTCGCAATTAATTACATACAACTATCGGCACCCGTCTTCAACAAATCAGGGCAGATATCATCAGATCTGGTTGTTGGCTAGGAGCGCGCTATGTGGTGAAGTTAATTTCAGCATATCTATTTTCTGTGTTGATTTCATGAAAGAAGGTAATGTTTGTAGTGTCTCTTAGAATGAAAATTGTATAGTGTTCGATTAGATTATGTCACGAGGATGATTTTATGATAGTTAAAATGATAGATTATTCTCCTCTGTTGTTTTGATTAAGAATAACTTCTTTGTAGTGGTATAGATTTTATTTCCTCTTGTGTTCGTGTCGTTCGTGTTCAGTGGTCTCTGCTGTTCACAATTAATTACATACAACTATCGGCACCCGTCTTCAACCCGTCTTCAACAAATCAGGGCAGATATCATCAGATCTGGTTGTTGGCTAGGAGCGTGCTATGTGGTGAAGTTTTGCCAGACTACACTCTGTACAAGTTCAACATCGGAAAGATAGAATTGCTGGAGAAGGATCGGTCATTGAAATCTAGAGGAATGATACATCAATCTATGATTACAAGAAAGGATCACTAAACTTTTGTGAAAACTTATCATATTTCATGAATTAAATTCCACAGTGCATGTATATTTCTCAAACAGTTGCACTAGCCCAGACGTAGTAAAAAAAGAAGAAAAGACGTCTTTGACAAGCAACCCGATTGGAGTGCGGAATAAATATTTGCGTCAACACAGTTGTCCGTTTGTATGACTGGATAAGAAAAATGAGCCGTCCAAGATAGGGCAAAACGGGAAATAAGGCAAGATAACTGATTGCAGCAGGATAAATCAAAGCGTTCGCGGCACAGTGTATTAACTTTAGTAACTTTTAGTAACTAACTTTTTAGTAACTTTAGTTATGTATTGTATTACATTAAGTGTAGTAACTTTTAAAATTGTATTCCGGTTCAGTGCCTGCGAGATAATACGAAGCCTTCACGAAAAGCGAATCTATTATCAAATGCTGCGATGCAAATGGAGGATTTTACAAGCATGATGTGCAGGCGAAGTCTACATATCTAATCACGTAATCTTCGTAACACACGGCACACAAACGTATATGAAATAATTTCGAAGTGGCAATCAGATTTTTGGAGAAGCGGATCACACAACTGTCATCAGAAATGCTTAACCAATATACAATGAAGGTGAGCGTTATGCATAAACACAATGGAAGATATAATATATTAATTATAATACGCAGATCAGCGCAGGTCACACATTAACGTAGAACCAATTCACAAAATATACTCGAGATTTCCCGTAGCCATGCAGAAAAACTATCACATTATTTTGATGTCATATCATCCGGGCACTACAAATGGAAAGGCCATACTTTAATTTTATAAGTTTTTAGCTCATAACGTTGTAAAACGCAAACTCTACACTAAAGGTCTGTTTTTTCTTTAAATTTTCAAAGTCAAAAGTGCACGCTATTTCTTACATTTTCTTTAAAGATATAGATTTAAAAGTTGTGCATATAGTTACATATACTATGCAAGATATTTGATTGTGGCTTAAATGCTAAAATTGATTGATTAACATTCAGGAGAAGTGGTGACTACCACACATCAGTAAGAGTTTATTTAAAATTTGTACAGATGTGTCGATGATAGTCAGAGTTGTAGAATGTGTAATTTCACAATACGCAAGCTTTAGCTCGCTCACTTTGACGAGCACTCTTTCATGATGACAGAGAATTTAATCGAATGGATTGATATTTTCTATATACACTATAACATAATGTGAATTCTCAATGTAGTGAATATTAAAAGTTACGAATATTTTCCGTACGAAATTTACTTAAAACTCGAAGAAAGGGTCACCCCCGTCCTCGAAGACGGTTCGGCAACACGCGGCAGGCCGCGTTTTCCCAATGCCGTACCCGAAACCGAACGCGATCCTGCGCCCGACGCGTTAACGCGGTACCGCACGCGAGCGTGTTGCTTTTTCCGGAAACGGGTTCGTCTACGCGGGTGACCCTTTGTTCGAGTATCAAGTAAATTTCGTTCTGAAAATATTCGTAACTTTTAATATTCACTACATAGAGAATTCGCGTTACGTTATAGTGTATCTAGAAAACTTCAATCCATTCAATTAAATTATGTGTCATCATGAAAGAGTGCTCGTCAAAGTGAGCGACCCAAAGCTTGCGTATTGTAAATCACACATTCTACAACACTGATCGTAAATCGCAACACCTGTTCAAGTTTTAATCAGACTCTTACTGATGTGTGGTAGTCACCACTTCTCCTGAATGTTAATCGATAAATTTTAGCATTTAAGCCACAATCAAGTATCTTGTATAGTATGTGTGACTGTATGCACAACTTTTTAATCTATATCTTTAAAAAAATGTAAGAAATAGCGTGCAGTTTTGGCTTTGAAAATTTAAAGAAAAAACAGACCTTTAGTGTAGACTTTGCGTTTTACAACGTTCAACAAAATCTGTCCATGTTTTCGATGTAGAGCAATTGTCTCTTCTGTTTTCAAGTGCACGTCTACACTTAATTAAAAGCGTATCTATGCTCATTTTATTGATTAAAATTTTATTATCTGGTTTAGAATGCTATAATATCCACCTGTCGTGAGAATTATTGTTTTGACTTTGTTTCAAGTATTCACTCGACTGATATTCTATGAGTTGTGAAGCCACTGCATGGAATAATTATTGTCTTGTATTTTTTTCAATTGTTCACTCGATTGACATAAGTTAAAATAATCTCCAAGATGGGAATGCCTCATACCTCTGAGTTGCATTTCACATTTGATATTTCTGTGTGGTTCATCTATATAGAACTTTCTGTTGCAAGATATTACAAATACTGATGTAATTAAATGTGTTTCTCGTTTTTGATAAGAGTATTGTTGCTACCATTTAATAATTTGGACTTTCTCTACATGTTCAATAACAATATCGCATCTATACAAACTTAGTCGACTTGTAAACCACTTTGATGAAAGATTTCTGTTTCAAGGAAAGGATACGAAAACATAGTGATCCCCGCGAATAATATCGGCATCTATTTGCGCTGCACAATAAAATATATCGCCTTTGAACTATCTTATCTGACCTCTAGAGCGCCCTGTTTGCTGGACGAAGGAATATATCCCCCAACCCTTTGAGTGTTAAAGCATGGGAGCTGCTTGGTTTTGGTCATATAGATAGAGACATAATGTCTCCCGGCTTTGAGGAAAAGAGTGAAAACCGAGATGAAAACAATGCATATTTTCTATGTCTTGGATACCTCCATCAAGGTTCGTAGTGTTTGTTGGAATGAAAATTGTATATTGTTCGATTTTATGATGGTTCAATGATAGATTATTTTCCTCTGTTGTTGTCTACGTGTCGCCGTTTAGAGTGTTCCTCTGTTCTTCAGCGTTAAGTCTGTGCTATAGTGTTAAATTTGTAATGTTTCTCTTTTTGATAGATTGATTAGCTATTATTTCTCTATGTGTTGGATGGTGCGCAGGTTTGGCTCTCTGTTAATTGTAGCTGTTGAGTGTGTTGTTTCTCATTATTTCCTTACGCCTATACTGTTCCCTTAATTCGAAATTGATTAATTAAAAGTTGTGTAATGTTGGAATATGAAACTTGGATTCCCTATTGCGCTCGAAATGTTATGACAGATATTCACGCTATTGCAATGATGGTTCTCTCGCATAGGAATATTAGACTTTTTATAATACAACTTGTAATTTGATTGTAATCATATTGATTAAGAATATCTTCTTTGTGGTGGTATAGATTTTATTTCCTCTTGTGTTCGTGTCGTTCTTGTCGTTCGTGTTCCGTTTTCTTCCATACATCTATTGGCACCCGCGTTCAACAAATCAGGGCAGATATTATCAGATGTGGTTGTTGGCTAGGAACGTGCTATGTGGTGAAGTTCATTTTTAACATATCTATTTTCTGTGTTAGATTCATGAAAGAAAGTAATATTTGTAGTGTCTCTTAGAATGAAAATTGTATAGTGTTCGATTAGATTATGTCACGAGGATGATTTTGTGATAGTTAAAATCATAGATTATTCTCCTCTGTTGTCTTGATTAAGAATAACTTCTTTGTAGTGGTATAGATTTTATTTCCTCTTGTGTTCGTGTCGTTCTTGTCGTTCGTGTTCCGTGGTCTCTGCTGTTCACAATTAATTACATACAACTATCGGCACCCGTCTTCAACGAATCAGGGCAGATATCATCAGATCTGGTTGTTGGCTAGGAGCGCGCTATGTGGTGAAGTTAATTTCAGCATATCTATTTTCTGTGTTGATTTCATGAAAGAAGGTAATGTTTGTAGTGTCTCTTAGAATGAAAATTGTATAGTGTTCGATTAGATTATGTCACGAGGATGATTTTATGACAGTTAAAATGATAGATTATTCTCCTCTGTTGTTTTGATTAAGAATAACTTCTTTGTAGTGGTATAGATTTTATTTCCTCTTGTGTTCGTGTCGTTCTTGTCGTTCGTGTTCAGTGGTCTCTGCTGTTCACAATTAATTGCATACAACTATCGGCTCCCGTCTTCAACAAATCAAGGCAGATATCATCAGATCTGGTTGTTGGCTAGGAGCGTGCTATGTGGTGAAGTTCATTTTTAACGTATCTATTTTCTGTGTTGGATTCGTAAACCAAAGTAAGGTTAGTAGTATCTCTTAGAATGAAAATTGTATAGTGTTCGATTAGATTATGTGACGACGATGATTTTATGATTGTTAAAAGTATAGATTATTCTTCTCTGTTGTTTTGATTAAGAATAACTTCTTTCTAGTGGTATAGATTTTATTTCCTCTTGTGTTCGTGTTGTTCGTGTCCCATGGTCTTCCAGGGTCTCTGCTGTTCACAGTTAATTACATACAATTATCAGAACTTCCCGCGATTGCAATGATGGTTCTCACCTATAGGAATATTAGACTCATTATAATACAACTTGTAATTTTGTTTGTAATCATATTGATTAAGGATATCTTCTTTGTAGTAGTATAGATTTTATTTCATCTTCTGTTCGTGTCGTTCTTATCGTTCGGGTTCCGTGGTTTTCTAGGATCTCTGCTGTTCAGAATTAATTACATACATCTATCGGCACCCGTCTTCAACAAATCAGGGTAGATATCATTAGAGCTGGTTGTTGGCTAGGAGCGTGCTATGCGGTCAAGTTCATTTTTAACATATCTATTTTCTTGTTGGATTCATAAAACAAAGTAAGGTTTATAGTGTCTCTTAGAAGGAAAATTGTATAGTGTTCGATTAGATTGTGTCACGAGGATGATTTTATGATAGTTAAAATGATAGATTATTCTCCTCCTCTGTTGTTTTCGTTAAGAATATCCTCTTTTGTTAATCGTGGTGTTATAGATTTTATTTCCTCTTATGTTCGTGTCGTTCTTGTCATTCGTGTCCCATGGTCTTCCAGGTTCTCTGCTGTCCACAATTAACTACATATCTTTCAGATTATTGTTGCTATAATGGGAGTATGATTGTTGATATTAAAATGTAGCCTTTTCAAATTATCCAGTGTGGCCGCAATATTGTACGTATTATTGAATGCGAATGTAGTTTCAGATAATAATAATCTATCTTTCAGGTCGTTTGTGCGGGGCTCCCTAAGTGAAAAATTGGTAAGCCACCGCACACCTGTTGTAAGGGAAAAATTGCCAAAGAAGTCGGCCCAGGCTGAAAAATACGCAACGATAAGCGCACGCGCAGATTATCTTTGATACGTGTATTGTAATATGTTTCTTCTGCTTCAGGTTTTTTGGCTGGGTTTTTCTCCTCCACACAGAGTCACAGCATAATTCCTCGCACTATTGAACTTTGCACTTGTGCATTGAACTTGTACTTTTGTGTATGGTTATCCTTCGCATGTCTACACTTGCATGTAAACCACCCCCTGCACACCTGTTGTATCGGAAAAAATTGTGAGGGAAGTCTGCCCAGGCTGAAAAATACGCTACGATAAGCACACGCGCAGCCCTCCCCCCGCCGGTAAGCGAGCGGACAACCCTCCGTACACGCGCCGTGCTGGAAAAAAATACGCGGTGAAGTCGGCCCAGGGGCGCCCGTAACTCTCATTGCCCGTTACGCCCAACTATCTTTTACTACTGTCTTAATTTCTTAAAAAAAGGACGAATTTGGCCAGACTCTAAAGAAAGTATTCCAAGTATTCAGGGAGTATGGTGTCCGTCTGAAACGTGAGAACTGCGAGTTCGGCAAGAAACAGGTAAAATACATTGGTCACACAATTGACAGAAATGAACTGCATCCGTCAGAACTGAGAATTTATGCAATTTCTAAGGCTATGCCACCGAGGAATGTGAGGGAACTACGTTCCTTCCTGGGACTGTTGAGATCAAGAACACTAAGTGATGCAGAGAAGAACTATTCGCACCTGTAAAAAGAAGCACTGGCTATCATTTTCGGCATGACAAAATTCAGGAATTACCTACTAGGAAGAAAATTCGTCCTGAAAACTGACCATCAGCCACTGGTGGGACTTCTTGGTGAAAACAAGCCTGTTGCGACTGTAGCTGTAGGAAGGATAGAGCGTTGTTCTTTGATACTGGCTGGTTACCAATATACACTGAAGTACATGGCTGGGGCAAACAATGGAAACGCTGACACTCTTAGCCGGCTTCCAGTTCAGTGTAACGTGCATCCCGAGAGAACAACTGACACAGCAATCCATGCTCTCGACATGTTCGACGCGAGCCCAATATCGGGGAAGCAGTTTGCGGACATCGCACTCAACGACCTATTATGCAGAAGCTGAAAGCTAGGATCGTGAACGGCTGGCCTATAAAACTTGACGACCTGGATCTAGAACCATACTGGCCGAGACGTCGTGAAATGTCCGTTGAAAAAGACGCGATACTGCGCAGACATTGCATAGTGATACCAGAACGAGCAAGAAACGCTCTGCTCGTAGAGCTTCACGGCACACAGCAGGGAATTAATGCAACAAAAGCATTCATCAAAACCCTGATTTGGGGGCCGGGAATCGACCGAGACGTGCAACAACGAGTACATTCATGCCCGATGTGCCAGCAGGCGGCATCATCCGCACCACCTCAAGAGCCACTGGCATGGCCATCGTCCGCCGAACCGTGGACTCGCATACACATGGACTATGCGGGCCCGGTTGAAGGGAAAATGATATTAGTCGTTGTGGATAGTCATTCTGGCTGGATAGAGGGTATCCGGGTAAAATCTGCAACTGCAGAGATGACCGTTGACCGTCAAGACATATCTGCCCGCATCAGACTACCAACGTGCATCCTAACTGACAACGGCATCACTTTCACAGGTGCGGCCTTCCAAGAATTCATAAAGAGAAATGGGATTCGCCACATGTGAACTGGTCCTAATCATCCGCAGTCAAACGGACTTGCAGAATGGGCTGCTAGAAGCGTAAAAGAGGCTCTTAAAAATCTGATGGACGGACCTCTGGAAATCCGACTCCAACGCTGGCTACATAACCGCAGAATGACACCATCAGCTGCTCCTGCGGAAATGTTATTCAACTTTCTGCCACGTAGTCGCTTGGATATCATCAAGGCCGATGTGCTCAAAAACCAAAAGACAATCCAGTAAGACGTGGACAGTCGTTTGAAATGTGGAGCACCTGTCTACGTGGGCAAACAATGCGATCGACCAGTATGGATGCCTGGTATCGTGTTTGACGGACTAGGAAGTCGCATGGCTCAAGTGCAAACGGCCGAAGGTATAGTCACACGCCACCTTGACCAGATGCGGACACGCTACGGCGTACATATCGCGGTTACCGAAAGTTATACAGCCCACGCATCCGACCCGTCCAGCGCGGCCCATGACGCCACAGATGACACATCGTAGTTGACAGAAACCGATGAACATTGATATTCGCTCCGACTGAGACACTGGTCACACCCCAGACCACTTTTCATGGGTGGGGAAGAGTGCTGTGTACGCCACATAGCAATCGATCATGTGAGCGGTTATTCGAGACACGTACACACACCTGCCCGAAACACTCGAGGCCGGACGCTGTCAAGTGAACTTTGTTCTCTCGCACTCAAGTGTAAATGCAAGACGAACGCTAAGGGCTCTAAGGGCTGGTTAGTTCATGTCCATTGTTCGACCGCGCCATGTATGGCCTTTTCATTGGAAGAGACAATTCCTGTCAATTTATTAGTCTAAAAACCATTGATGCGGTAATTTGTCTCACACACCTATTAAAAGGAAAATGCGGAGATGACTACGCTTGCTACAAGCACATATGTAGCAGGTCTGCCAGGTTGGGAATAGGTGTGATGCTCTCGAATGAAGGGACGAAGCTGGTCATCGCCGCCATACCTAAATTAATCAGTGGGGGTATCTCCATATTGAACGGACCACGCAGAAGGGAGTCATCCGTCGTCCGCTCTTTTTGCGAAGCTCAAGCTTTTCTACAATATGAACTTCCTCCATAAGCCTCCCATATCACTTAACTCTTTCTGCAATATACATCACGCATGTAACAGCTCCGCTACGGATGCTATCACAGACTTTAATTGTTAATTCATCACTGTTAACGGATTTTAAAGAACTGCTTATAAGCATGTGCTGCGACGCGGCTGATCTTGGGTGCGCTGGACAAGGTTATCTCCCTATTCATCAGTTGGTGCTGGTTGCGGACGACGGGAGAGGGGACCACTGGCAAACCGCGTGAACTCGTCTGCCTCGTTTGTCCAAAGCAAAAAGTAGGCTGAGTAGTAAGTACTGACCACCAGTATCAGGAAACACGCATGAGCCCTGAACACCATTAATTAGCAGTGTGGTGAAGAAGACGAAGGCCACTACCCGGCGACGATCGAGCCAATTCTCGAAGTTGTTCCAGCCTGAACGGTCATACGCCTCGCTCATTCCACAGTGGCGACCCGGATGTAATGCAAGAGTCATCTGATCCACAATCCTCAACCTCTGCACCACCCCTGCAGACAGCATCAGTTGCACATTTCGCAATTCGACTACCCCCTTTTTTTAGTTCGAGTCCAGATATTCCAGCAAGCTGAGTCACAGCTCGTGCTTGGCCACATTACATCGCAGATCATCAAGTTCAACCATGTTTTATCAGTGCTGGCTGAGGACGTCCTACTCCAAATTGCGGACATCCTAAGCACCCCTGCAGCCCTAGAACCGTACGACGTACTCAAAGCCGCCATGATCGGCAGATCCCAACCCTTTGACTGACAACGCCTGCAAGAGAAAATTTCAAGCGAGGCTTTGGGGGACCGCAAGCCTCTGATCTTCTCCGGCAAATGCAGGCAGTCCTCAGAAATGCCTCATTTGATGAGAAGCTCCTCCACGAGCTATTCTTGTCGATGTTACCTCTCACCATTCAGCTTGCCCTCTCTGTCACAGACGCCACGAATCTCGCAGCCCTGGCGTCCCGCGCGGACAAAGCCATGCAGCGGTATGTGGATTCCAGCTTTTCTACCAACTTGGCATCCGTATCAAGCAACGCTATGCACTACCAGCAGTCGCTCGCGCAGTCCCAAGACAATTCCGACCTCTCCTCCTTGCGGGATGAGATAGGCCGTTTAGCGGACCTCCTGGATCGCTCCCTCTTCTGAGACCAACCCTCTTCCCGTCGCCCAGACCAATGCCGTTCTCGAAGCCGTTCCCCGACTCCGCCACCTTCCAGGCGTCACCAGCTTTGCTGGTTCCCTAAGCGTTTCTGCCGTCGACACTGCGAATCACCCTGTAACTGGCAGGAAAATGCCGAAGGGGATTACTAGCGGCGACCCAGGATCCCCACACTACAAACCTGCGTCGCCTTTTCTTCATGGGAAACCGTTGCGGCAAGGAAAACATTCTAGTGGACACCGGAGCAGAAGTTAGCATACTATCCTCCACCCAGCAAGATGGAAGGCCCAGCCCGCTCATGTACTTAATGGCAGTAACTGGTTCCCGCATTTCTGTCTACTACTGTCGTTCTTTGCCTTTGGATTCCAGGTTAGGAAGGGCTTTCCACTGGGTGTTGCTGGTCACAGACACCAAGCAGTGCATACTGGGCAGCGATTTTCTCAGCCACAACAAGATCTTGATAGACGTCGCACGGTTAATGCCGTTTTCATGCGCGTGCGCTCAGCTGGTATCGCAACTCCACGCCCTCAAGAGAGCAGTTACACAAGCCTACTTGGTCAATTTCTATCATTAACCGTTACCGTGTGACTTGACCCCGCCCATGAAACATCCGGTCGTCCACCGATTCATTACTCAGGGCCGACCAGTCTTCACCAAAGCACGCCGCCTTAGTCCGGAATTAACCATTGCAAGATAAGAATTCGACCACATGCTTGCAGTGCGCATCGTGCGGCCGTCGTCGAGTACATGTGCCTCCCTCCTTCACATGGCTCTTAAAAAACAGGTGACTGGAGGCTTGTGGCAGCTACCGCGCGTTAAACCTGGCCACTACTCCCGACCGTTACCGCTACCCAACATCTCTGACTTTACCGCAGGATTGTCTGCCGCTGACATCTTCTCCAAAATCGATTTCATGAAGGCTTATCACCAGATACCCATGGCGGAAGAGGACATCGCCAAATCAGCAATCATCCACCCATTTGGGCTTTCCGAATTCCTCCGCATGCCTTTCGGGCTACGAAATGCGGCACAATCGTTCCAGCAATTTATGAACAGCATCACAAGAGGGCTACCTTTTGTATTTGCCTACCTAGACGACCTGCTCATGGCCAGTGCTTCCCAGGACGACCCCTTAAACCATCTCCACGCCTTGTTCCAGCGGTTAGCCGACCATGGTTTGCTCATCAAAGCTGATAAGTGCAAGTTTGGAGTTAATGCCTTGGAGTTTCTCGGCCACCGTGTTGATGCCCAAGGCACTACACCCCTTGCGAGCAAGGTCGACAAAATACAGAATTTCCCCTTGCCCACATCAGTTACCCAGCTGCGGCATTTCCTGGGCATGATTAACTTGTATATGCGTTTTGTCCCGTGCTGCGCGGCCATTCTACGACCACTAGAAGACCAGCTTCAAACGGCTAAGCCCAACAGCGAGCCTTGATCCATCGACACGATTGTAGCCTTTGAGCGAGCAAAACAGGCCTTGGTGACAACGACAACCTTAGATCATTCGGTCAAAAGGGTAAAACCTCCTTGATGGTTGATGCCTTGAATCGCGCTGCGGGCGCTGTACTCCAACAACACGTATTGGGCCACTGGCGACCTATAGCCTTTTATTCCAAGAAGTTCTCCCCGACTGAGGAAAAATACAGCACCTTTGGTTGAGAGCTTCTCGCCACCTTCATGGCTGTTAAACACTTCAGATACTACCTCGGACTATACTCTAGAGAGCTGGCCTGAGATTTTCCCTTTTCCTCGCGTGCCCCGCCCACCCGGAGCGCGCCAATGGGAGGACGCGTGGGCGGTGTCAGCTGAGTGCCATCTGGGGGCAGAGGTTCGAACGTAGAGGGAGACGTGCTTTTCTTGATGCTACATCCACTGGGTCGTTCCATCCACCACGGCCCTGAGTTAGCCCGTGTTCCAGAGGTTGCACTGCTCAATCTGTGAACCTAGGGACAAGCGTTCCTTGGGACCACGAAAATGGTCGGCAATAAGTACTGAGTCATGATCCCATTTCTGTCTGTCTTTTTTTCTCTCTTCTTCTTTTTCTGTTTTCGTGGAATGAATTGATGGATTTTGACGGCTCCTGTGTTCGCTTGTTTTGGCTTTTAATAAATGTTTCATGATCAGCGGCCTTGAGCGATGCCTGCGTTTGTTTGGCCTCAGGGCCGTGGTAGGTGGAACGATCCAGTGGATGTAGCATCGCGAAAAGCACGTCTCTATAAACGTTCGAACCTCTGCCCCCAGCTGGCACTCAGCCGACACCACCCGCGCGTCCTCCCATTGGCGCGCTCCGGGTGGGCGGGGCGCGCGAGGGAGAGGGAAAATTTGAGGCCAGCTCTCTAGAGAATAGTCCTACCTCGAGGACAAATCCTTGGTATTTTTCACAGATCACAAGCCTCTCGTCAACTGCCTACAATTTCGGAAGCTGTCGCTACACGTCCCGACAACTTCGGCATCTCGCGTATCTGACAGAGTTTAACGCACAGTTCGAGCATGTCAGCAGGGCTGACAATGTACCTGCTGACACTCTTAGTCGGATCTCCACGATCGAGCACTACTGTCGATCTCGCAGATATTGCGCGCCAGCAGCACTCCGACCGAGATCTACAATTCTATCCACCCGCACTTCGCGCTTGCGGGCAGCGGTGCGCCAGCGACGGGAACACTTTGCAGCGGGGGAGGTTCCATGAAACCAACCGAAGGTTTGCACCAAATGTGGCGTAGGAAGGGACTGACAACTGTATCCTGTGACTGCTGGAGAACAACTGGTTTTAACAACTCGGTTTAATTGCGCTCAGCGCGCTGACGTTCAAACTAAGCTGCCACCATCCGATGGCACTAGTGCTGCTACAGGGGTAACGCGACAGTCCACACATGCACGTGTTTGAGCTTCGTAAACTGCAACGACAATACCTAGCACTGTCAATGCAAGTGTACTGGTTATTGATTAGATAATTATACGTGTAGGACGCGACTATACTTGATCAAAAAACCAAGACACAGCCGGCAAGGTATTCAGATGTATCAGGCTTCGGCATTTCCTTGCATCTCACTTGACTGCTATTCTCTCCAGTCCACCTTCCAACAGGCATGCCAATGTTGCTTTTTTGCAGAAGGTTGCTGGATATCCTGAACGAATTGGAACCGAAAAAGACGTTGAGAGGATACGAATGGTCTTTGGAGGACAGCTTGGATTTCATGTTGATGTGCATGATAACCTCAGAAAGGAGGCGATGCTCAAAACGCTTGAAAAGTGTAAGTTTTTTTCCTTTCATTTTCTCCTTTTGCTTTCTTTGTCTTAACTTCTTTATTCGTCTCGTTATTGGTGCAGTGGCTGGCGAGGATCACTCAAGTTCATGCTGCCTCTGCTTGTTCCTGTTGAGCCATGGGAAGAGTGATGCCATAATCTGCTCAGACGGCCAAGAAATTCAACTGTCCAAAGTGTATACTATGTTCGACCCAAGGAACTGTAAAGGTCTGGCTGCTAAACCTAAATTGTTTTTCGTTCAGGTAAGAGTTTCGACCATAGAGCTCAGAAATACATTAGGCGATTTGCACGACTAACTGTAATTTGTTTATCAGGGCATTCTGCGTTTTTCTTTCCCGATAAGCGAGAGCGTGATTTGTAGTGACAATTGGTTCACGTGTTGACAAAATTGATCTGCACGTTGACCACAATGACATCGCTGCTCATTCTACTTAAGCAATGACACTTGCTGATCATAAAAGTAGGATGCAAATGAGCTGCTGATGATCTCGAGATGATAACTGCTATTCATATTGAGGAAAAACAACACTGACAAGCACCAACAGGACAAGCTCGTCGTTTTCTTTCTCTCCAGGAAAGTGTTGCTTCATTGCAGCAGCTACTGCTGGGTTTCGTTAGGGGTTTCGCGACATAACGCTACGAGTTTCCACATACGTTGTACTCCTTGCCTGCGATGAATCACTTGCGGAGAGCGCCGTCATTCGAGGTTGAGCTTGGCGATGATATCAGAAATTTGGTGTAAGGGGGAACGAGTAATGTAGACCTGGCGAAGACCTTAAAGCAGCAAAATTCATTTTTTTCAGTAATCAAAATAAATATAGGGTGTTTTTCTAGCCTTTTGATCATTTTTGCGAAAGAGCAGTATAGACGAGAGATGTTTCTGCAGTTGGTCCTACACCTAGGCTGACATCCGCTTGAAGAAAGTGTGCAACTACAAGCTGACTATTACCTATAGGTAATAGTCAGCTTGTAGTTGCACATTTATAAATGGATTCATTAACTTTTGAATTAGGGGAATTCAAGCAAAAGTGGATAGCGGATTGAGACACTATCCTAGTTGCAAGCCACTTCACGTTTAAACAATCCTGGAACACGACAGTGCGTCCAAATACTCGTCTACGAATTTTGTCGTGCAAATGAGCCGAAAACGAAACCACGGCGCCAGGGAATACAGAGAGTACAGCGCTCATTTCACGTCAGAGGGCCACGTGATTTGGAGCGATGTAGATAATTCGAGTACGTGCTGCTATGCTGGCCAGGTAAACCGCTTTCCGCCCCAGATAAGGCTTCATCGGCGAGGGCGATGCCCTCCTCAGGCGCGATTTTTCGGTTTCACCTGCTTTGCATACCGAAATCAAGCAGTCGATATTTCACAGCATCTACTGTTTCTTTTTATTCTTCAAAGTTAAAACGGAGCTCAACGAGAATTGCCTCGCGTTCTTTTATCTCGCTCTTGCCCGGAAGTCTCGAATTAAAGGGTCAATTAATGAATTTTAGGTAATCAGTCATGTGCATACTATAATCCAAAAGATGTCCTCCTGGTCGTACAACTGAATTGTAAAAACGACATCCTTGCGGCACTCATAGTTTTTTTTTTTCATGAAAATAAACTGCCTTTTAAACGTCCCTTTAAAGCTGACTCAAAATAAAGTTGTTGTTTGTAAATGAAAATTCCACACCAAATGACACCCTTGCAAGCCATTCCCCTCCCAAGCGACATATTTCAGGAATGATCCGTATTCCATCACGACATCCGGCAGCGGAGCCGCTCATGACAGAACTCTCGTGAGAAATGGCCTGAAATTGCTTCTTTATACACATATTATGTTCCGCACGATACAGCGATGTGGTTCTGCGCACTGCCCGAAGCTCTCGTTATGTTTTGCGCGTGCGCAGAACCATCAACGATATCACTTACGTCTGCAAAGGCAATAGCGTACGATGCTATAAAAACTCTCAGTTGTCTCGCGACGTAAACCCCAATTATTATTATCTAAAACTTTCTGTGGTTCGCTTTCAAATCTTCGCACATGAATCTTCGACTTAGAATCTTGAATGGCAAGTTCATACCGCCGCAGCCACAAACACAGAGAAAAGGTACACACAAGGACAGAACGAACTGCAACTCACGACTACTTTACTGTTCAATACACACACGCTCTTGAATATCAGAGCAGGTACACGTTCCCGAACCCATCCGACCCACTTCTTGAGATAACAGATTTCCTCCTGAATGAGGGTGATAGAGGGAGCGCTGACACAGTTTTTCCCCTTTCCGTGAATCACAAAGACTTCATATATCTCTCGATCCTGCTGCGATCGAAGACTAATTATCCCGCTGCGATCCTTTAATAAAACTTGCATGGAAATTACCCAAGCAGCACGCCAATATTGGATCCATATGGGCTGCGAATACTGGACCAATATGGGGAGTGCAACCAGACTCCATATTCAACCTATATGGGCTGCCGATATTGGCAAGCCCATTTTGCGCCAATATTGCCGATACTTCTGTGATAACACCAACGGGGAGACCATGTAACAATAAAGCCTTATCCAGTTTAATGTCCAGCAGTGAGATTACTTCTCTCTTCTTTTTGCTTTTTCATTCCTACAGATCTCACTGACTCACGTTGCATACCATTACAAAAAAAAGAAAAGAAACACTGCATCGTCCCAAAAACGGAGAACGGGTACTGCGCCCGCCTTGCTTAAGGACACAAGCAGTCCCACGGAACCACCAATGCAAAACATCCAATTCATTGGGATCGCAATATTCTATGAACGAAAAGTTTCCAACCCGCTCCGAGAGTACGAAGGAGCGAAACACTTTCGTGACGGTGACGGACATACAACAGAGCAACTCACGCTGCTTGCAGCAACTTGAAATCCCCTAACTTTACACAAGAGCCATCCCTTCCAATCAAACATTGTGTTTTTTACTTGACTTCCCGGAATTTCGTTGTCATTAGGGGAACCAGCGACATTTTAGCGCGTATGAATCGTCCGATCCCGCTGTCGCGCATGCGCATTACTTGTAGGACGCGTGATTTCGCTCAGACAATCCGCTTGCTCTCAGTCGGCTTGACCGATTGGCATTGGCATCGCGAAGCAAGATGGAGGCTGCTTCCACAACGTGGAAAGTTGAGTTGTCGAGTTCTAGTTAACGTTACAGTGGGATTGCCATGTATGTTGACTGTTTCGGACAATGTGTATCATCTGCGGGAAGCTGTTGCAAGTAACGACGTACTGAACTGGGCATTTCACGCACTTCAACGTGCAATCTAGCCGTGCTGCTTGGGCATTTGTGCAACACGGGTACGTACCACTTTCTGTATTTTCTGTCAATATGGGCTGTACACGGGCAATATGGGGCCCATATTGCCAGGATTTTCCCAATATTGTTTCTAACTGCGTAATATGGGGCCCATATTGCCCAGTTTTAGCCAATATGGGAGAAATCTTGGCGAAATGGGCCCCATATTGGACCCGTATCGCCAATGACCAGCCAATATGGGCCCAATATTGTGTGCTGCTTGGGTAGTCTCTGATCGCAGCGAGAGATACATGAAGCTTTTCTGATTCACAAAAAATGGGAAAATGTGTCAGCGCTCCCTCTGTCATCCTTATTCAATAGGAAATGTATTATCTCAAAAAGTAGGTCGGACGGGTTGGGGAAGGTGTACCTGCTGTGGTATTTAAGAGCATGTGTGTATTGAAAAGTAAAGTAGTCGTGAGTTGCAGTTGGTCCTGTCTTGAGTGCGCCTTTTGTCTGTGTTTGTGGCTGCGGCGGTGTGAACTTGTCATCTACCCACTTCCCCAACCTCGGACTCTCAATCTTGAATGGACCATCACATCCGGGTTCGTGTGTACGTTCGTCAGTGCTCACAGTCAACTTGGCAATTTTTTTCTTCGAATAACAGCTTACATATTAAGCGATATTTAAAGATTCGCAATCCTACTGCAGCTAGAACTATGATGACGCAAGCAAGGCACACAAATGAGAGCGTTAACGCAGGTATTTATCTCTGACGTCGTATGCTATTTGTTCGCACCGCAATATACTAGTGAAGACGTACTTGGTAAATACGCGGACTTTCGCTTACCAGTGTAAGTTCCGACGTGACCATGCCGCGTGAAGCACGGTGTTACGCTTCTGGCTGTACGAAAACGCCCGACAGAAACAACATATTGCACAAGCCGATCACAATGCAGACGCCGTCGCCAAATATTCCGCCCCGCACGCCTGTCCGTCGGTCGATCCCCAAGACAACCAAGATCCCTCCAGCCGCTCTCTGATTGGCTTTGTCCGGGTGACGTTTCCGAAGAGAGAATTCCAGAATACTCCCAATATCCATCGTCTGCTCTTGCCATGTGGTACATTAAACTGCACAGGAAGAACGCCACCAATTCGCGTCGGATATTCCGCGTTATTATCGGTTATGCACGCAGAGTAAAACGACACTACAGTCTTGGGATCGACCGCGATGAATGCTATAGCCCCTTTAAAGCTGACTACATCTGTTTCTAAGCGCATAACTTACTACCGCACTTATATATGCGTTTCAATGAGATAGTTTGTTGCTTATAAGTCAAGGGTCGCTCAACGGGACATCAGGCGATTCTCATAGACGAATATATACGACCTGTAAAGCACTAACGAGTACTGTAGACATACAACCGTGAAACCTTCCTTCAGATAAACGAAATGATCTCCGAGAAATTTGTGGAAATGTACTGCTATAGCAGATGATGCAAGTTCCCCTCACTGTCATGAAACGGAACGCATGGCGTTTGCCTGATGTTAAGCCACCAAGTGGCGGCTGACAGGAGAGCAAAACAATTGTTTTGCAGTTGCAACTGCTACCGTAGTAGTTGCAGAGGGATTGCTCAAGCGCAACGTACTCGTGGGCAGTGATAGGAACCGTTATTTTTTTCGGTCCGGTTCGGGATCGGGTTCAGGCATATTGGTTCGGTTCGGGTTTACCTCCGCTGAACCCAAATTATGAGCTTGAACCGGTTCAGGTTAGGCTCCGGGAGAAACCAAAAAATAAAAATAAAGAAGAGCCGTTAGAGGTCAGGACACTTAGAGGGATTGGAACCGTTGCTTCTTTCGGTCCTGGTTTAACCGGTTCATCGACAGTAATTTTGCAACATGAAAGCGAGCTTACCCTCACCGCACACAGTTGTATGAGAAAGGTGTGAAAAGTGGATAACCGTTTTAGGAAGCGTCTACTGCTGCCTCGCCACGACCACTTGACTTTACAAGACGAAGCGTTCTTAGGGAAACGCACGAAGTTTTGCATACCCAGACAACACAGAGCCGTCCCGAGGACGTCTATATGACGTCATGACCCGGATATTCGTATGTCGTATGGACATCCGCGAATGTTCAAAAGACGGTCAGTTGGCAGTCCGCAGGACTGCATTTGCAACACCCTACGATGGTCGGCGGATGTCCCAAACAGGACGGGAACGACTTTCCCCGAACGTTCGTGGGACATTTTTAAGTGTGCCCATCCGGACCATATTGTAGTCCCCCTTACCCCCCCCCTCCACCACTGGTGCGTTACCTCCATTCTCAAAGTGACTGACATATGCCTAAATAGCTGGCGCTGTTTATTCTCGTTTGACATCCCAGGCGAAAATCTGGAGTGAGACCACTTCAAAGTGGTTTATTGGACAGGTCCCACTTTGAGTGTGGGACCACTTAGTGACTGGGACCGGTTGAAATTGGAACCAGCTTCACGATGGTCCCACTTCAAGTGGAACCAGTGGAATTGATCCAGTGGTCCCCTCTGCAAACTGGTCCGGGATCCGGCCGCTTAGCAGCTGGGACCACTGAATGCGTGACCGAAAATAATGCGTAGATATGCACATATTGCTCATATAAATACCGTTTATTTTGCTAAAAGCACACGCTGAGCAGAAAGAAATAATCAATACGTCTCTACATGTTCATACTACGTAGTACAAGTCTGATCACTCACTGTGTCTAGACAAAGCATACGCCTGACTGTGCGATGCACTCACAGACCACAGGGAGCTTTCGTTCGTTGGCCGCCTTACATCTTGTATTTTCTTAGAGATGACACATGACACACTTGTTTTCCATGCAGGTCGCGACATACACGCCTTCCTCTTCACCGTACGTTCGGAACCTCCTTATCCTGTTTCTCTTCAAGTTCCTTTTAAGTTTCTAAAATGAAACATCTAATTAATAGTAATCAAAACATCACGGTCATCACTCATACCTGCAAACATTCGCAACGTGCCGTCCGATTGGCGTTTCGCAATGCGTTCTTGGCCCTACGCCGTTTACGTCTTCTTGGCGTCAAAACTCTTCCGGGAAATCGACAATGTGTTGCACAGAAACCATTGTCATCGCATTGTCTTATGAAGCGCATTAAAGCACACGAAAATACTGCACAGGAACACCATCCTGGCGATGGCAACTGAAGAGAAGTCCAACCTGCTCCGACGCGTCCAAATTCCCAACTGCCACCTGCCATTCTCGCCCTCTCCTCTCCCTCTCGGCTCTCGCCGTTTGAAGTTTGAATTTGTACCCGTCGTGGCGTCTTCACGTTGCATCAGCCTCTGCAATTACCTTTTATTCTTCTTTTCGTTGTCTTTCTTCTAGTTATTTAGCTTAATTTTTGTTGTAGTTGAGATGTATTTTTTGACATTTCTCTGGTACTTAATATGTTATGATATTCACCTTCAGATCAGAATATGTGCATGAATTGGAGTTATATAGCATACAGAATAACACTCGAATGCCACAGGCTGGAAGACTGCCATTGCACTTGTGGTAGGCTATCACAGATATGAATGAATAAAACTCCCACACACTTGTACTGACTAGGAACAACATTTCTTCAAGATTCAACTCTGCAAGTGACGGGGACAAGGAACACACTAATATTATTCTAAACAAACAGAACAGGGGAGAGCCCAGCCAGTACAGCTCAGGACGACAATTGTGCTAACGCTTTTGGATAACAGGTACGAACTCTCATTAATGAAAATTCCAAACACTTCTAATGTGTAATAACAATACTTCTCCAAAATTCAGCTCTGCAATGTAAAGAAATATCACACTATAGGTAACAGGTAAAGAACACGGCGTATATATTATTCCAAACAAAAATACTGGGTGAAAGGCAAGGCAGTACAGCCTGGGATGTGCGACCAAATGCTTTCACTGCGCTCTCTCTCTCGCTTACATGACTGTAAATAACAAAATATCAAAATATCACAGACACCGGTAAAAGTGGCTATGCAAAAATTAAAGAACACAGCATATATAATACTCCAAACAAAAATGCCGAGCGAGAGGCCAGGCAGCTTTTGTTTTGCTCTGGCTTTTGTATCACGGATCTATTCCACCTGCCAGCCTGCGTTTATGATTTTACGCACGTAACATGATGATTTTATCTGTGAAAGGTCATGATGCTCCACCAAAATATACATAAACTTTCTTCATTTTATTCATTCAACTTTTTTCATCATATAATTTTTTGGTAATTGTGCAATCTAGCACATATTCAGCGCACAAACCTTCAAACACATCTGCGTTTCGCCAAATGGTCTCGTAAACTTTGTGTCAAGAGCTGTTTAGAGGACCTACGTCAGATAGTGGATGTATCTTACAGAGCAGCCTTCTAAACCTTCACCTTGAGCGAAACTGTGCTGTCATCGCCAACAAGCGATCAAGGGGTACGAGCTTTAGAAAATTTGCAACTGTTCTTTAAATCCATAATAAGTGGTGGGAGAACCAAATTTCTGGTCAGGTATACTTCACGGGCAAGAAGAATGAAGATCAGCTCACAATGCTCTCTTAGTCAGTTTTTAAAACCTACAGACATCCTCAGGACATCAGAAGTGTCTTTCTTTTTCCGACATTACTGGGACATTAAAAATATCCCACAGCGACGTCCACTGGACGTCTCGCAGATGTCAGCCGAGGACCAAGACGTTCCGACCAAAGTGGGACGTCTTTCGGACGTTTGTGGTTGTCTGGGTAGTTTCGGTTTCGCTCTCTGCCTCTTCGTTGCACAAGATGGTCAGGGCATCCGAAGGGAGTAGCAGGGCTCTGATATTTTATTGTATTGCACCCCCGTGGGCGTTTGTTGAAATTGAAAAAAAGTGCTGGAAGCTTTTTAGCAGAACCCGGTCACGGCCCTCATTTGTTCCGGCAAAGAAAAAACAAAAGCTGGCGATACAGTCACAAACTTTTACTCTCATTTGACATCGTACAAAAAATAAATAATTAAAAAAGGTCAATCGATAGTACAATTACGTATTTCACCTCTGAACCGATTCCCGAACCGGTAACCGTATCAGTTTTTTTTGTTCAGTTCCGGTTCGGTTCAGGACAAGCAGAAAAATTGTTAGGGTTCGATTCAGCTCGGGTTCAGTTCCGGTTCCGATCCCTGCTCTTGGGTGATAGCAGATTTAACAGAGCGGCGATTCCCTGTCACCGAGCGCTTGCGAGGATGATTTTATCGTCCTCGGTGTACTTAATTGCGCGAACAGCGACGGCGACACCCTTTCTAAGACATCGTGGTCAAAAACTTGAAGTAGCGGACGCACACAAGGTAATACACGACGGACCTACACCTACTGTGGGCGGTACGCAGCCGTCTGGCTATTGGTAAGACTAATGGCGAATTCGGGTGGTCATTTCACTGTAATACAGCCTAGTTCTAGGAAATTGCTAGGTCAGAGCCCGCGTTGGATCACGTGACCTTCTCCACCCGAACATGAGTGCAAGGAACCTAGCAGTTTTTGACGCTTGGATCACGCTAAGGGCATTGCAGTCGCTCGTCTTCGGGTTCCGGCGTCTGCCAACTCAGTGAACTTCGACGTGCGGCCCGACGAGGGCCCTGGCCACCTTAACGACGCGGATGTGACAACACCAAGTATAGTTCAGCAATCCATTGCCCGGTCGTTGCCAGGCTGGGCGAAGAATGTGCTTGCTGACAAATTCCTGCCGCTTACTAGATGCCACACTAATATACGAGGTCTGGCAAAACTAGCGAGAACAGTCGGGCCCTGGCACAAAAAGTTGCCACGAACTGGCCACACGATTTCGCCGTAAACGGTATATACAGGGTGTCCCAGACAACGTAACATTGAACTATAAAAAATGTTGATGGCAATAATAACTACTCAACCTGGAGTGATGGGGTCGACTGCATTTGTCCTTACTAGTTTCTTGCCGCCTCCTGATGTGAATGTGATGTAAATTTTCGCGAAGTTAACTCGGAAATGGCCGAAGTAAATGTCACTTTTTTATTCCAACAATATGAAGAGTGTGCCGAATTTCCTCACATTCATGATAATTAACATGGATCTTGAAAAGCCATACTATCGGAAGAAAATAGCCGAACAGATGATTGACGCTCCTTGGAAGCACTCCAAGCATAGCGCGCAACGACTTTTTGAGCGCAATCGCCGTAAGTCTGATCAAATCAGGTTGGAGACCCAGCCCACAGAGTGACAGTAGAAAAGTGACAGTTCCTGAAATTGGGAAAGGGAAGCCCTATTGAAAATAATTCCTGAGGTTGCTTCAAAGTCTGAGGTATTATGGGACATCTGAGGTCCTGAGGTTGCCTCAGGGCTTGAGGTTCTGAAGTTACCTCAGAGCTTGAGGTACTGAGGTTACCTCAAAGCTTTGGGTTCTGGGGTTACCTCAGAGCTTGAGGACCTGCGGTTACCTCAGGACCTGAGTTTTCCAGAGCGTGGACCTCAAGGCATGAACAACACCGAACGCCCTTAGCACGACTTGGTGTTCAAATACTTTTTATTGGTATTGAGGTCATCAGGTCCTAAATAGTTTTTCAGACACTTTAATTTGTCGTTCAGTGTCGCGGCTCTCTTCATTTTCTTTCTGATTTCTTCGCATTTCTCCGCTTTGCTCTTAAAGCACTGGACGTATGCACCTAGAAATAAAATCAGGTACGGTAGCCAAAGAGGTCACAGAAAGCAACATACGAAATACCGAATAGTCATTACCAAAGTGAGTGAGCATGTCTGAACCTACGAAAGTAATTTACTCCGCGCAGTGACAAAACCATAAAATTCCATTACGGTAAATTGCCATACGCAAAACGCAGACCAAAATATGCGTATGCGTTTCGAACAAGAAAAAATAACGATAAATGCTTGTCAAACCAGAGGGATAACCAGTCTGGTCAGCAGCAGCCTCAGGCACGTTGTCCAATGAAAAGCAACAGAAGGACAGAAATTTGGTGGCGATAGAACACCGTTCAAGATTTGTAAACACTCACATTATCCCGCGTTTGTTGCGATTCCGGCTCACGCTTTGATGGTTTTCCTGTCCGCTTTCGTTCGTTGCTGGCCTTGGGGACATCCTCAGTGCCTACAACGCGACATGCAATCTATCTGAATTGCATCGCAGCGAATCTGAAAATACGGTATCACAAATATTGGAATTTGAAAGTTCTACTTCTAATCATCTACTTCTAACGTGTAAATTTCCATTCACAAGATATTGAATCATAATTTTTCTTTTGAAATAAGAGACACACACACACACGCATAGAGCAAAAACTATATACAACAAAATTCCGTTCACGTACCTTCCAGAAAGAAGCTCCCACGGGTCGTCTCGCCATCCTTCCGGAAAATAGCGTGCACTGTATATTCCGTGTTCCGACTGAAAATCTCTGCCATCGTTTCTTCACATCTCTGCCAAATTCTTCACGTCGTCCACAGAAGCAACAACTCGAATGTCGTCAAAAACCACGTATTCACACGTCATCATGACACCTTATTAATAAGCGGCACACAGGACGAAGCAAATACGGGGGGTGTTTTAAGTCAAACCGGGACTTTCTGTCTCCTAAGTGTTCAAATGGCTCGCGCTACTACTTTTTCGTCATTTTCACACGCGACAGGCCTCTGCGTTCACCACGTGGTGGTGCAAAGTTTGTGCAAAACAGGAGACACGTGCTGGACAAGATGGCCGACAACAAGGTGAGCGCGCACATCGAACCGCGAATTGTCATTAAGTTTCTCGTGAATGAAGGCGTAAAGTTATCTAACATTCACAGAAGACTTCAGGCTCAGTACGGCCACGATACTCTTAGCCGCAGCAAAGCGTTTGAGTGGTGCAAACGGTTCCGAGACGGCCGTAGATCAGTGCAGGACGATCCCGGCCGGGGCAGCTCAGAGCCCAGTGTCAGAGTTACTGAGATCTGGACTGTTCTTGAGCATTGCCTCACACGAAGTCTGCGTGTCGGTGCCACTCCGTGCCGTCAGCGAGTCGCAGATTTACGGACGAAGAGCTCATACTCTGTGTGACCTCACCTGCAACCCAGGCATGCCCTTGTATGAAATTCCGAGCGTAGACCGCGTCCCCCGGTGTCAATTTAGGAAGATTCCGAGAATGACGGTCGAGCCATATTACACATTCTCCCGGAACTCAAGTTTAAGGTTGTCCAACGCAGTCCTCAACTTCCTTCCCATCAGAAGTTCAGCTGGTGTACGTCCTGGGACTGCATGAGGTTGCGAACGGTAGCGTAGTAAAAGCCTCGCAATCTGCATTTTAAAACATCGTGCTGCACTTTTCTTCAGCTTAGATTTAACAGTTTGTACCAATCTCCAAGCTGCTCCATTTGACGCAGGATTATATGGTGGAATTAGGAGCTGCTTGATGTTATTCCGCTTTAAAAACTTGCGGTACTCACTGCTCACAAATGCTGCACCGTTGTCAGACACGATGAAGTCTGGGATCCCACGTGTTGCAAAAATGTCCCGGAGACAGGCAATAATTCTGTTGCAGACGGGGATGTCACAAGCAGCACCTCGACCCCCTTGGAAAAAGCGTCCACCGCTACGAAAACAGATCGTCCTTTAAATGGACCGCCGAAATCCACATGAAGGCGTGACCATGACTTCTCTGGGAATAGCTACGAGGTCATTTCGGTACGTTTTTGCATATGCTGCTGCTCTTGGCAAACCTGGCAGCACTGAACAGCGTCCACGACGTCACGGTCCAGGCCTGGCCACCACACATGACTCCTCGCCACAGCCTTCATCTTCTCAACAGCCAGGTGGCCTTCGTGTAGGACATGAAGCACCTTCTTCCAAAGTTCGGTGGGCACAACAACCCGAGATCCTAGCAGCAGGCACCCTTCATGTAGGCTCAGATCCTGGAACCGAGCTCGAAAAGAGTTAAAATATGGGTCCAGTGGGAACGCTGATCCGTTTTTTACTCCCTCTCGCACACTTCGAAGATGAGGGTCTCTTGTCGTTGCTTCCTGCATAACGACTGGTGGCAGGATTTCTGAGTACTCTCTTTCTAGCATGAAAATCTCAGCCGGTTTTCCAATTTCTCTGCCCTCACTTGGGAAGGGTACTCTACTCAACCCGACAGCGTGAGCAATACCAGACCCGGATTTGTAAACGAGGTCGTACTGGTACGTTGAAAGTAATAACGCCCAGCGAAACAGTATGGGTGAGCCTTGCGAGGGAATTGGTTTTCCTGGACCCAGCAGTCCCAATAATGATTTGTGATCTGTTACTATCTCGAACAGCTGTCCCCATTAATAGTGACGGATTTTGTTCACTCGAAAAAC
The DNA here is from genome assembly GCF_037126465.1 of Ornithodoros turicata. Classification (NCBI taxonomy): domain Eukaryota; kingdom Metazoa; phylum Arthropoda; class Arachnida; order Ixodida; family Argasidae; genus Ornithodoros; species Ornithodoros turicata. The sequence goes on along the minus strand of NC_088201.1, from coordinate 214,414,043 downwards.
GACACCCACGACCTCCTTTTCCAATTGCCTGTAATTTTTCTCTGCTGCAGCCGAACTCCTTGACGCGAAACCTATCGGACGTTCCTCACCTGAGTTGTTCCGATGACTCAGTGCCGCCCCTAGGCCGTATAGGAGGCATTGCGACAGAGCACAACCGGAAGATCTGGGCTGTGTACTGATGTCGGCAGCTCCTTGCTCTGTAGGAACAAAGCTTCTTCCTTACTAGTCCATTCTCAAGACACTGCAGACCCCAGGAGTTGATTTAGTGGATGCAGAACTGCTGATAGGCCTGGCAAGAATCTGGGATAAAACTTGATGAGACCTAGGTAGCTTTGTAACTCCTTAATGGACCATGAAATGATTTTCGAGAATTCCGAGTACTCTGCAGGAAGCCGTTCTCATGATCCATCACTATCGTACACACATCGACTTTTAACCGCATTCAGTACAACGGGGACGCAGTTATCAGACAAAAATAGCAGGGTGTAACCGCTGGATATATGCCTTCGAAGTGGGCTTACGTCATCGCCATCCAATCCTCTCAGTCAACTGTGAACGACGAGGAGGACACACCCCGCCGGACCATGTGGGTGCATGGTTTCGGTTTAGACAACAACGACGTTGTATATCTCCCGTCGAAATCACTTGAAATATGGCGAATGGCAAATTATCACCAATGGAGGAAGAGGTTATGCGAACCATACAGCGTCTATGGATCGTTCGGTACGCAGCAGCTCGTAAAATGTCACTGACGAAGGTATGTTCTGACGAAGAAGGTCAAAGCGGAAAACCTGCTCCGGTAACTATGCGGACAGTCAACGGTTATATTACATTTCTCGTAGGATTCTGTGTCAACGGTTAGTTCCAATCTTGTCTCCAATTCAAATTAACACACATTTCATGACAAAGTATGCAAGCTTGTTTGAAAATTTTACACTTTGCTCGCAAAAGCCCGTCCGCGAACCGGCAACATGTTCTGTGTATGATGTCATGGCCAGTTCGCCTCGGAGGCGGGCCATAGCAGCTGCCGTTCACGCCTGTGGTAAATATTGAATATTTTCGCTGTTTGTAGGATTTTCAACTTCATATTTCATAACGGCTTCAACTTTGTGAGCATTTGGTCTCACTGCTTCGCATCAATTACATGTCCAAGGTACTCCACCTGCAGCTCAGCTTCTTTTGCTAGCTTTAGCCGCAGTCCTGCCTGTTCCAACCTACGCAGAACGTGTTTCAGGTTCCGTATATGGTCTTCATCACAGAACCCTGTTACCATGATGTCGTCTAAATAAACCACCACATGCTTCAGCCCTTGAAGCAAGTTTTCTATCTCTCTCTGGAACAAGGCTGGTGCCGAACTGACCCCAAACGGCAACCTATTGTACTCGAACAGTCCCAGTTGTGTATTTACGGTGACCAACTGCCGATATTCTGGATGCACCTTAATTTGCAAGTAAGCATCACGCAAGCCTTGCGAAAAAAAATTTGGCCTGTCTATTGACGCTGTTTGGACACTTTTTGGACCCTTTGGCTTTTCTTTTTACCTTGCCTTTTTATGGACAATTGTACAAATAACGTCTATAGACGTGCTTTGGACACCTTTTTTTCCCACATGTCCAAACCACTCTGCCAAAGGATGTCAGTCTATAGACGTTCTTTGAAAATTATTTTTCTCCACATTTAATAGACAATAGGAAATAGAAATAGAAAAGACAGTTCATTCGATAACTTAGTGAAAGGAAAGACAAAATCGTGCTGCCTTCATGCTATTTCAGTCTCTTCTGTTTTTACATATACAGCACATTTTCAGAAGTTGATCATAATTTTTAATTTGTGTTTATATGTACATGGATGTGTGACTACCGCATGTAGAAAGTGTTGAGTGCAGATCACGTCACGAAAAATGTGTTGTGCTCGCAATGATGAAAACTATGACAATCCATTACAGAACAATTTAATGCATTTAAACAGTTGTGTCACTGCACACACACAAAAAAGGGGGGGAAAGGTCAAACAAACACTAAGGTCATTACATACACAATTACATGCGAAAGCGGTTGACACGCAGAATTGCCCAAGAGATTAAAAAATCTAGATTTCAGAAAAGTTCTGTAGATTAGTACGACCAACTGGAAATCTGCAGATATTCATACAACACTGCTTGGCACTGTCAGGCGAAGGCCACGTGTATCAGTCGTGGTTATCCCCAATGTGGGTCAACGGGGTCATCCAATGAGTCGACGGGACTGGATAGCCTCCCGTTCAGGGGAACGGCACCATTGACAAAAGGGACAAAGTGACCTATTTCGCCATTTGTCTTAGGTGTGCCAGGGTGAAGAGGTCTGTCTTGCAGTGTTCCTTCACAGATTTGCCTTGCAGAAAATGCACGTTTTAGTGAAGTGGCCCCATATGAACGCTTTGGATGTCTACCCGGTGGACCGAATATTTGATGTGGACATTGGTTTGTTGTTGTGGTTGTTTGTGTTTGTGGACATTGTTTCAACGATGCGTTGGAAAGAAGTTGTGGTGGAATGAAGCTCCCCGTGAAATGGGATCTGGTCGATGAACCGTCCGAAGCTTTTATCATTGCAGCTGGTAAGTTACTTGCTTATCTGAAGCTCTTGGTGCCGTGTGTGCCGGTACATTTGACGAGTAGCATTTTTAGGAAGGTGTTCTCTGCTGCGTGCATGCGATTCATAATATCTTCTATTGGTACAGGGGATGCTGCTGCCTTGGAAAAAATGAGGTTAGGAATTCTCAAGGTGCTCGAAATGGTTGCCGACCAATGTGGAAAGTACGTAAGTACTCCACGATCGTGATTAATTTATTCTCTCATTGTTTGCCATCCGCAGTTTGGATGATGAAAATGGCTACACGCGTGGCTTGCGTGAAAACGGGATTTTCCCACGGAATGCTCCAATAACCGAGCGTCCATGTGAATCCATCCCAGCACCAACTTTAAGAATGCAATACGTAACTGGAATCCGAGAGTTTGTTGAATGCATTCGTTCATTAATCAATCGTAACCTTAAAATAACTCCTTCGAACTGCCGTACGGAAGAGTGAAAGGCTCACCGTTGGCCATGCTTAGATTTAACGATGGATAGGCTAATAGAGCAGCAATGCCGGAGCTCTAACAGCTCTAGCTTTTGCCCCTGTTTATACTTGGATTTATTTAGACTGGAAAGTGATTGTGACATGGTGCATGGGGGGGGGGGGGAGGCTATGCGATAAATGTGCGGGATAGTATCGCCGTCAGAGAGGTAGAATCAGGGATATTGAGTACCCAGAGATTCTTAAACAGGTTCTTCTGGTAACATTTCTTTGAACGCAGGTCCCAGCAACAAAAGAGTCCACTGGCACTACATGTGACAAGAACGTGAGACGAGTAGCTGAGCTAGAAGACGAGAACGAAGCACTGTCCAGAAGGCTCCCGAGGTGTAGGGAGGAAAAATGATGTATGAGTACTATGAGGAACAATAAATTTTCTGGCGTTTCATATATCTGACTTGGTCAGTGTGTTATCTACGACAGCTCGCGGTCTTTGGGGGGGGGGGGGGTGGAGAACATGCGAAAACAAATGCATGCAGACCATCGTAAAAGTTCAGAGAGGATGATTTCAACTGTAATGGGCGGAAGCCCAAGAAGGTGACCTGTATAAAGTCTATAGCATGTCCAACGAGAGACTATATTTCGCTTTCCGGTAGCACAAATGCTATAGAATGTCCGTACCAAATAGCTAAACAGAGGAAAAAGGAAGGAAAGTGGTGTGTCCAAACAGCGTCTATATGCCGTCTATTTGTCGTCTATAGCCTCTTTAGACTTTTCTCTATAGAAATGCTATAATATGACCATATTATTTTTCACAAGGGAACCTCTTCCAGCGAGAGAGCTTTGTCAAGAGTTCCTCGACCTCGGGCACGGGATATTTCTCAACCAAGGTAACTGGGTGGATGGTTACCTTGATGTCTCCACAAAGCCTCACCCGTCCGTCTGGCTTCAATACCGGTACCACAGGCGTGGCTCACTCAGCTGTTCTTACGGGCGTTATAATTCCTTCCCGTTGAAGCCTCTGCAGCTCTTGCGCTACTCTTTTTCTGGGATGCTAATGGCACCGTCCTAGGCTTGAAAAAACGCGGGCGAGCTTCCGCCTTCAGGTAGACCTTCGCTTCTACACCTCGAAACTTCCCCAGTTCACTTTTGAACAATGCCGCGTGTCGAGCTACTACGTCTTGCACCGACACTCCGCTGACTTGTTACCACTGGGGCAAAAGCACGGGGAGTTCCTTCATCCATGTTCGACCTAACAACATAGGCCCTTTTCCCTTCACGATGAACAACGGCAAAATGCTCTCCCTGTCGCGGTATCTCGCCAAAACGTCTGCCTTCCCTACAACTGATGCGAGCCTGAATAGCTTCGGGACAGGACGCTATAGGACCTTCGATCCTTACTTTTGGATACTGCCTACGGAAAAAATGTTCGCCCATGACGCTTACACTGACTCCCGTGTCCAGTTCCATTGTTACGGGCTACCCGTCAATTTCCAGCTCAACCACGAATGAATCCACGGTGTCCTGGGCTGACGCTGACCACATGGCATAAACCACATCATCAGTCGACTCGTCGCTATCATCGACATTATGAACCTTTTTCGTGTCCGTCTTCTGGCGCCGGCGCGCCCTTCTCGTCTGGTTCATAACTATACGACTTCCGTCTCGTTTCTCCCCTTTTCTACTGTTACACGCGGACGGGCATATCCGCGCTAAATATTCTCTCTTTTCACAGCGGTAACAAGCCGCGCCTGAAAATCGGCAGCGATCAGACGAATGCGTCCCGGTACAACGGTAGCAGGTGGGTACAGACTGTGCTGTCTTAATGGCACATGCAGCCGGAGCAGGCACTTCAGCCTTTGTTATTTCCCTAGAATGTTTCTCCGCGGTTTCCATGGCTAACACAGTCTTCACAGCAAAATCGAACGTAAGGTCTGGAGTTTCGAGAAGACGAGTTTGCATTACCATCTCGTTGATACCGCATACAATCCGGTCCTAAAGCATAGTATTTTGGAAAGTACTGTATTCGCAGCCCTCCGTAAGACGTTTCAACGAGGCGATGAATTCGCTCACTGGCTCCTCTTCACGAAGAACACGGGAGTTGAATTTAAAACGAGCTAGTACTTAGCGCGCGGTTACGCGCGGTGGCTGATGGAAAATTTGTCGCATGCGCTCCGATTGGAGAAGGATACTATGGTGACGGTTTAGTATACTGTTAACGCTTGGAAGATCGCTGCTAAATGTTCAAATTAGGTTTACGGAACTATTATCCAACATGCGTTTGTGGTTTTGGAACAGGGCTTTGCGATCTGCTTTGCGGGCTCTGTTTAGTGCGTCGTCAACCAAATTAAGTGAAAATTGGCGATTGATGAATGTTTGCTAAAGTGCAGCTAGATTTCTGCCCAGCTCGTCGTCACTGGAGCAGATACGCCTGGGATGGCAAGCTTAGTATGACGCGAGAGATAACTCTTAAATGCTAGGTACTGTTGAGAGTCCGTAGGTCTACGGAACAGATTGTGAAAAAGACCCCGTTGGTTAACTACACCTGGGCATCTAAGAAGTTAATAGTTAAAGCGGGATACGAAATGGTGAAATTGATGGCCGGATGTGTTTGGTTAAAGGCATTGATAAATGTAATTAGGTTATCTTCTGAGTGCGGCCACACCATGAAGATGTCGTCGAGGAACCGCTTGTAAAGCGTGGGCTTCTTTACGCGCTTGGACAGAAATTCCTCCTCTAGAGCTTCCATAAAAATATTTGCGTAGTTTTGTGCCATTTTTGTACCCATAGCCGTGTCTTTGACTTGCACGTAGTGCTTACCGTCGAATTCGAAATTGTTACTTTTGAGCATAAGGTTGAGAAATGCGGATAGGACACACGGATCGTAGGGGGTATCAGAATATTTTGAAAACGCCTTTTCAGCTGCAGCAATGCCATCTTCGTGGGGAATGTTAGTATACCGAGAGGAAACGTCTAGCGTGACCAGCAGACTGGAAGAAGAGGGTTGACGTTTACTTAATACTTGAAGAAAGTGATTGCTACCCTTAATGTAGTACTGTAGTTGTGGAGGTATATCTTTAAGAAGGTGGTCTACAAAGCTTCAAATGGTTCTCGGAAGCTGTACCGTTGCATGAAACTATGGGGCGCCCTGGATTTCCAGGTTTGTGGATTTTAGGGAGCATGTAAAACCTGCCATGGGGTTTTTGGGGAGTAGATAGTCGTACAGGGTGGTATCTATCATTTTTCTTTCCTTTAGAGCTTTTAGACTGCCGATAACATCTGGTGTAATTTTCTCCGTAGAATCAGCCTCGAAGAGTTTGTAAAATGATGTGCAAGACAGTTGTCGAAGAACTTCGTTAACGTAATTGTTTTTGTCCATTACCACGACTGCACCACCCTTGTAAGCTTTTTTGATGACTAAGTTGCTACCATTCTGAAGATCAGGGAGGCTGCGGTGGTCAACAGGCGTTAGATTTGGTTACGATTTTCGTTTAGTTGATTCATTGTAGGCTTTAAGGATATCCTTTTGAACTGCACGTAGGCACATGTCCAGAGTTCTTCACGGTTAGCCTATGGTGTAACGTTGAAAGGGTGGGATCCGACTTAGGCTTATCATGAAAGTATACCTTCAGAAGTAGACGACGTGCGAAATTATCTAGATCCAGATTATGTTTGTACTCATTTATTTTACTGTTATTGGGGCAGAATGATAGGCCACGGCTAAGTAGTGAGACCTCCGAATCGGTATGTGTGTGAGACGATAGATTAAGGACATTATGGGACTTTTGGGATAACGCACGTGCAGGTGATGTTCTAGTAGTAATTTATGTCATTCAGTGCGACATGTGCCAAGCACAATACGTAGTTCAAAACAAAACATCATTTCGGATCAGGTTCAACAATCACCGGTCTGACGTTACAAAAAACCAAACCTCCCGGTCTCTGGCCATTTAAAATAACCAGGTCATTCACTAAATAATGTATCACTTTTCATTGTCCAGTCAAATTTTAGCTCAGACCGGTTCAGGGAACAACGCGAATCTTCTCTCATTTACAAATTCCAATCAAGCATCAACGAAGACCTTGGAGGACTTTCAACGGTAAGAAATCTGGCCGCCTAGTTGAGCTTCTTTGTTTTTATTTCTTTCTCTTTTTTTCTTTTTTTTGGTTTCGTTCGTTTTCTTTTTGTCAACAAAGTCTGAAGAAGCACTCACATTGCCGAGAAATTTTCCCTGAAAACGGATAGGGAGCAAAGGAGAATGACATCACCACCCGGATTCCACTCACCGACAACAGCCTGTGGCGTGCTTTGTACCGATTATGACGTCCACGTACCAAACCTATTTAACTAATCTGTAACCGCCTGTGCACCTTTTGTCCTGAAGAAGACAATGTCACTGTCGAAACGTCGACCCTACTTTTTCATTTAACTTTTAATTTCTGCCCATTAAATGAACTAGTCTTCCTATCTTCCCTAAAATATGTTGTCCGCGTCTTTTTCCTTCAACAACTGTAAAACTTCGTGGCCGTTTGATTTTTTGTACTCTCCTCGACCTATAGATATATGTACGTTACTTTGAGGATATCCTTTTGCAGAGCCTGGATGTAATTATCGAGATGGCGGTCCCTGTGTTCAGGGGGTGACCAGCTGAAACCTGTTTTGAAAGGGGAAGCCGTCTGTATCGACTCTCAAGCGCAGTTTGCGGGCAAAGTTTTCAAGATCTGTGTGCAGTTAGAATTTGTTCAGTCCTGTTGTACTTGGACAGTAGAGAGTCCTTTTGATAGAAGGCGTTCCTCGATTTCTGTTAGCCTTACTGATGATAGATTTAACATGGATTTGAGGGGACTGTAAGATATGCCTGCCAAATTTGGTTCAATAATGGCCTTAGTAGGGTCTTGAGGTGACTGCACAGCTCCCTGGTGTGCCGACGGAAGATCGCGGTCCATTTTTCTGTCCTTCACTGCCCGTTTCCATGCGCGTTCCTCTGTAGACGTCAGAAGTGAAGTCATTTCGTGTTTTTTCGTAGGTCGGTAAATTGATCTTCTTCACAGTGCCGTGATGCAGAAGAGAGAAGGGCGAGCGACGCATCCTGTAAGACAGCTTCCCACTCGGATAGATGAGTTGCGTTGAAGTTACCAAAAGGTAGCCTGGATGAGAGTCGCGCTCCTTTTGGAATTAATTTGTTCTGTAGATGTTTGGAGATGAAACTGAAATGGCTCTCGTAGCGCATGATTTTGTCAGATAACTTCCTGGATGCAAGGAAAGCTCCGAATTTCTTTTCTTTCGTAGACGGTGTGTGGAGCAGTCTGAGGTCTAGTTGTGACAGGGTTGTGGGTTCTTCTACCGTTTCGGTTGCATATCCAGTGCGGCTGTGGTCTTGTCTACGCTCTTGCATTTCGTGTAGTCCGGGTTGTTTTTGGTACCAGCAGGGTCTTAGTGTTTGTGATTCCGTTGGGAATACCGGATGTCTGGATGTATATGGAGAATATGGCGCTTCTAGCAGAGGTGTTATGTGCGACAGTTGCGATTATGTCGGTTCTGAGCGGGCTGAGGTGCAGTCCGTCGGCTGCGAGAACTTGAAGGGGGTCGAGGTCATAGAAACGATGAACCAGGCAGCCAACTCTTTCGTCGTTTGCAGCGAGCTGAAGGAGCATTGTGTTGAGCTGATGGGTGTCAATATTGAACCGCACAATGCGCACCCAGTCAGGGCAGTTTGGATGCTGATTGTCGAAGCGTGGAGGCACGAATGTCGCGATTACTTTTGCTGTCCATGGTCTTGCACTATAGATGTGATCGATCACAATCTTGTACTTCTCGAAACTCTTATATATATATATATATATATATACTTCTCAATAGGGTGCGAATCCTCAACGTCGTGAGTTCCAACGTAGAGAAAAGTCGTACCAACGTGGGAAGGAAGCTGATCTATAATAAGAACAGTGTCGAATATGCGAGTTTGATCTCTTATTAGGGACAAGGGAGCATGGTGAGTGTTGTCAAACCTGGTATGTAGATGCTCGAGCAGAGAAGTTCCGATCATTGCAATGTTGCTCCTATTCGAAGGTTCATTGGTTGTGGACACTCTTGTGCGAGGAGGTACAGGTGCCGTTGGCAAACACATTCTCGAAAGTGTTGAAGATTCAGACGGCGCCGTGTTAATACACAGAAGAAATAAGTTCGCACAGAGCACCACCAAAGGAATATTTTGAGATGACTTCATTTAGTTCATTTAGAAATGCCATAGGCGGGACGTTTCGAACGGTGGACCGTTCTTTTTGAATTGAAAAGACATGATGAGCTGGTCAACCAGAGAACACTCACTTTTGTGTGCTTCGACAGCGGTGGGGGAAGGGAAAAAGGGGCCCAAGGAGGTAATAAATTCTAACTGCGGGGTCATGTCGAGTGTGTTTCACACGTGGGTGGGGGTTGTGGGGGACTGAACGCTACTGGAATTCATTCCAGACATTAACAACGCGCACCCCAGCATTAATTTCACCCACCACTACTCTGCCACAGCTACGAACTTTCTGGGCGTCACAGTCAGGGGCCAGTCACTGGAAACTAAGGTGTAACGAAAACCAACTGACAGTCATCAATACTTACACTTCAATAGCTCACACCTCCGTCACTGCAAACTCTCTCTACCTTATAGTCAAGCATGCAGATACTGGCATATCTGCACAGAGGACAGCGACCTCGAACAAAACCTAGGAGATCTATGGTACGCATTCACCGATCGCAACTATCCTCCCGATGTCGATAATGACGCAATTGAAAAAGCTCGCCGTTTAGTTCCCAAACAGCTCACCACAACAGGAGCGCAGACCGATGCGAGTGCTCCATCCGACAGCCAGGCACAAAATGAGCGGCTCGGGGACTGCGGAGCGACCGAGGACACGTCTGCACTCCACGAGATCCAGCGAGCAAGTGACTGGAGCGCCGCGCCGCGGCCGCTACGCATGCGCGCGCGCTCTTAGCACCCTCTGCGGCGACCACCAGTGAGAAGTAACACGACCGTACCTGCGAGAGGCTGAGAGAGAAGTGTATTCCTGCGCCCTCTTCTTGTGTTGCTCATTGGTCGTGATGTCATCCCATTGTCCCAAGGCTACACCGCTTTCTTTTTTTTCACACTTTCGACACAACTGGACAGGGTCAATCTGCAATGAAACCATGGCATGACGTCATCACCTAAGCATGCAGCTGGATGATTGAAGGGCGCGTACGCTGTAGACAGGGGACCTATTATTTATTAAATCACTACTCCAATATTATTTCCTTTATTATTCTATAACGATTGCATAGGAAGCAGAAAAACTATTGCAGAAAAGCACCATGCATGAAAGCTGATCGTAGGAATTCCTGTCTTACTAAATGAGGCTTGCAAAACAACAAAACATCAACACATAACTCCATCAATGGCTAATAAAAGGACTAGGTACTCAACAAATCAACACAGAGTACGGGTAACAAGGAGCGCTGAACGATGTGTCTACTCCATCCGACAGCCAGGCACGGAACTGAATCGTAATGCTTTTTTCTCCTCTATAAAGTCATGCATCTGGCCCTCTTGCGGTTACTTTCTGAACTAGTTTAATTGCAAAATTATTAAGCATCGTTCTGGCATTATTCCCTTTTAAACCAAGGGTGCAGCAGCACTAGCGTCATCGTCAACACAAGAACGATCAACATGAGCATTTCGTGTCCATAAAAGAAAAAAAAAATACAAAGCTAGATGTGTTAACAAAGGAAAGCATTTATGTCGGGGCATGTGAGGAGCGCTGCCGGGCAACAGAGGAAAGGAAACATAGGAAAACACTTGAACAGAGTGAAAAAGACACTCACCATCATTTTTTACGTTCACTACATTCCCTCATTGTAAATCCGTTGATCATAAAATCCACCACAATCGTCACACACCATTCACCACTGACGAACCACACATCCGCACCCCATCAGAGGCAGACGGAACCCCACGGAAGAAGCTACGATCTTCCACTAACGGCCAACGCAATTGCTAGGAACAGAATTAACGCGTCCATACCCGTCAGTGTCCAAGAGAGAAGTGAATCCTTGCGCCCCCTGCAGGCCGTGCTCATTGGTCGTGACGTCAGCGTATTGTCTCAGGGCTACACTTTTTTTTTTCACTAATGTTCCTCTGGACAAGGTCCACCTGAAACAATAGTGTCGCGGTATGACGTCATCATGCAGCTGCGTGGCTCAAGGACACGCACGCTCTAGACAGGGGACCTGTTATTTATTGAATCACTATCCCAAGATTATTTCCTTTATTCTACTATAACGATTGCATAGGAAACTATTGCATATAAACACCATGCATGAAAGCTGATTGTAGGAATTAAGCATTTCGTTCCCAAAGTCTTACTAAATTAGACTTACGAATTCAGGAAAAAAACAAAATATCCTAACATGTAACTCCATGAATGGCTACATACAACAAGCTAATCGAGACATGTCTGTCTCCTCCGAGAGCCAGGGAGATAACTGAATAATGACGCTTTGCTCCTCGACTGGATAAAGCCATGCACCTGTCCCCCTTGCGGTTACTCTCTGAACTAAATGAATCGCAAAATTATTAAGAATCGTTCTAGCACTACTCACATTCAGGGCAGCACTATCGTTAAGAAAAGAATGTTCCTTGTCAAAAAAAAAACTACATGTAGAAGGAAAACATGACAGAACAGGCCAGGGCATGTCAGCGCATGTTTCTCAGACAACAAGGGGAAAAAAGCAAATAGAAGCACTTGAACAAAGAAGAAAACCAGCATCAAACTATTTCTAAGCACACGCACTCCTCTTCTTCAAAAACAGTGCTCATCATAAATCTGTCCCGGGCAATACACACAATTTTTCTATTGCTGCACTTTTTTCCAGTAACGGTCAATGTATTGCTACAGACTCCGTGACGTCATCACATCCTATCCGAAGAAGACAGCGTCAAAGACAAACACTCCTATTGTTTATTGAATCGCAAGGTTATTTCCTCTGCCCGATTCTTAATGACGTTCACTTCTACAATAAAATTCAACAAGAAAAGCACCGTGCATATTAGCGATTTTCACCCCAAAGGCTCATCATGGTCATTAGAATCACAACACCAGTAAACTACCACTGCTCTTTTGAAATAATAAGTGAGACCACTCAACATCATCACCAGGCTTATCTAATACATGACCCTTTCTATGCTCGCATACTCGTTGTCTGAGGCTACACCTGCGAGCAAAAAGGCGCGAAAACCTGGGGGCAAAGTTCCATTCGCGCACGACAAAGCACAAGACAGGACGCCTTTACGGGAACATGATTGCATTCCCACCATATTAATGATTTTCTATCTTGCATTGCAGTTTAGAAAAACTACTACAAAACTATAATTTTAGGAGCCTATTAAAATTCTACTTTCTATGGAAACCATAATTGCCCTATTACTTGGATCGCTATTCATGAAGCGCTCCAATTTTTTCTCTCTTCCCATTTCAGCCTACCGGGTCTTGTCATGCAGTGAAGCATGACAAACAAAGCACACCATGCTCCTAATTACATCTAACAAACATAAAACATACAAAAGCGCTTCTCAGCTGTACCATGAGACTTTCTTCTGCACAAAAGCAGTGATTTCAGGAAAGAGCAGCAAAAATTGCGCGCACTTGTGCTTGACTTCAAAAACTGAAGCATATGCCAATATAAGAAAAAGTCACTCATGTCTGGTATCAGATAATTCTTGCATAATGCTACATACACAGCCGCATTGTCCCTTCGTAAAGAAAGCACAGGATAAGGGCACACAAATTCCTTTAAGCCAGAAGGGAAAAGGCTTAAGACGGAGCGCTCAGGAATAATAGCAGAGTCATGAGACATCGCTACGAAACTCAACGGCTAACACAAGATAACAACAAGATAATAGCGGCGGGTAAAATTGCAACACTGCTAAGCAAGCCCCAACATGCCAGCATGACGTCGCAAACCAGGAAAAAAAGCACGCACACACAGACATCAGCTCAGGAATGCACAAGGAGAGGTGCTTTAATGGAATTTCTCCTCCACGCTCACATACCAGCATTTCTGCACAAATACTTATAACTGCATACAGCTTACTCCATCAACATATCAGGCAAAGTGAATACTGACACTCAACAACACATAACAAAGAACAAACAAGTTCCATTCACATGAACTCTCCTCTGCCGAGCGGCTTTTTCCTGCTCTACCTGGATGCTGACTTTTTCCCCTCACCTACATTCTGAGTAAAAGCAGTGAAAGAAGAAAAGAACCGCGAAAAATTACACGCATTTGTGCCCCAATAGCTGTAACTGCAAGAAACCGTAGCGCACGCTAATAAACTGAGAAAAAGACACCCATATCTGCCACCAGATAATTATTGCATAATGCCGCATACACAGTCGCATTGCCCTTGCGTAAAGAAAGCACAGGACAGGGATACACAAATTTCCTTAAGTGAGCAGGGAAAAGGCTTCAGTCGAACCTCTCAGGAATAATCGGAGAATCACCGCTTATCGCTCCGCGGCTAGCACAACATGACAGGAACAAGATACTAGCGAAGGGTAAAAATTGCAGCAACAAAGACGCTACTGAACAAGTCCAGACATGCGACATCGCATACAAAATACTGCTCATCGGGGAAAAGACCTAAGCCTGCGACAGAAAATCATAGAACATACACAACTTCATCTTTCTATTTCGCGTCAACTAAACGCAGTCTGCTTGGAAAACGACACACAAATTTTCTTAGGGAGCAGAGAAATATAGGAATTTCTACTCTGTGCTTAGATACCAGCATTTGTGCTCGAAAACCCATGACTGCAAAATTAAGCACTGCTTACTTCATCAAGATATCCAACACCCAACGAAATCAAACAAACAAACCCACTTCCACTGATAGAACACTATTCAGCTTTTACCAAGAGGCTTTCTTCTGCGTAAAAGTAGAGAAAATAAGAAAAGAGCAGCGAAAAATTACATGCACTTTTGCTCGCATAGCTATAAGAGAAAAAAATAACATAACGAGGCACACGCTAATAAACTGTGACAAAGACATCCATTTCCGCTATCAGATAATTATTGCATAATGCTAAATACCCAATTGCATTGTCCCTGCGTGAAGAAATCACAGAAAAAGGACACTCAATTTATCTTAAGCGAGCAGGAAAAGTCAATTCTACTCGGACAGCTTAATACCATAAAGTCTGAATTTTTGCAAAGAAAACAAACCTTGAATGGCGCTACGAACGTGACAGATACATACTAACAAACAAACAACAGCAGGACCGGCGTCGGGCACTCATAAAATACCCTGCCCAAAACAAAGACTTCACCAGGTTCGCGAGGCAATTCCATTAAGAACGCTCGTCCTATTCTACAGATAGCAGTGCAAACGCGACTACCCTTATTTTTTAAACCACTATTTCACGCAATAGTACATAAATGTATCACTCGTATCACACGAAAAGGCAAACAGATAGCAGTTACTTGTCAAGTGGAGTCCCTGGTTCAGAAAAAACCGCGCGCGCGCGCACGTACACAGACACACACTCACATTTTCACACTCACAAACACAAAGTCTATTTTCACAACCACATAAATCCATATTATTCCTCAGGTCAATAATTATCCTACCATCGTCAAAAGAAGGCACACACACATGTATGCGAACGCAAAACAATAGGTCTTCATTAAGGATGTAATGGGATCGTCACTCGGCCGGCGCGAATAAAAAAAAAAGAAAGGAATTCATGTTCGCTATACATCCACGAAGAAAACTGTGCCGTGCTTCTGCGCAGCGATCATTATACAGGAGTGAATTCACTTCGTTTTCCTTTTATTTTCTTGCACCCATATATTTTGCAAGAATAATATAGAGCAGAACGGGTAAATGTGAACATCATTCGCTACACACTGTAGCTCTCATCATTTTTAAACCGAACCACGTAACATGTGTTCATAGGCCTTCACTAAATAGGTGAGCCGATAATGACTCAAAATAACATCAAATAAAATAATCATTCCACCATCGCTGGCTGCAAGTTTGGGTACCCAACAGAGCAGTGCGCTCCCATCAACACGCCTTGGGCTGGCCTTACACACACACACACAAAGCATTTTTCAATATATTCTGCTGTCGCCAGAATAAAATCTTTATCGCGAGGATACTACAATGTCAGCTCTGTTGCTGTTTAAGTGATAAAACAGTGCGCTCACTCGGGGTAACGGATCGCGCACGTCGCGCGTCCAAACCGCGAGAACGGGCTCGCGTTGCGCTCGCACGGGGAATCGCGCGCGTCGCGAGTCCAAACCGCGAGAACGGGCCCGCGTGCGGTTCGCGTGGAGCGCGGTTCGGGCGCACTGTTTTATCTTGACCTGTTTATGTTGTCTTGACGATGACGCTAGTGCTGCTGCACCCTTGATTTAAATGGGAATAATGCCAGAACGATTCTTAATAATTTTGCGATTAAATTAGTTCAAAAAGTAACCGCAAGAGACACAGATGCATGACTTTATAGAGGAGAAAAAAGCACTACGATTCAGTTCCGTGCCTGGCTGTCGGATGGAGTAGACGCATCGTTCTGCGCTCCTTGTTACCCGTACTCTGTGTTGATTTGTTGAGTACCTTGTCCTCTTATTAGCCATTGAGGGAGTTACGTGTTGATATTTTGTTCTTTTGCAAGACTCATTTAGTAAGACTGGAATTCCTACGATCAACTTTGATGCATGGTGCTTTTCTGCAATAGTATTTCTGCTTCCTATGCAATCGTTATAGAAGCGGAAATAGGTCCCCTGTCTACAGCGTAAGCGCCCTTGAATCATCCAGCTGCATGCTTAGGTGATGACGTCATGCCATGGCTTCATTGCAGATTGACCTTGTCCAGTTGTGTCAACCATGGGAAAAAAAAGAAAGGGGTGTAGCCTTGGAACAATGGGATGACGTCACGACCAATGAGCAACGCAGGAATGGGGCGCTGGAATACACTTCTCTCTTAGCCTCTCGCAGGTACGGTCGTGTTACTTCTCACTGGTGGTCGCCGCAGAGGCCGCTAAGAGCGCGCGCGCATGCGTAGCGGCTGCGGGGCGGCGCCCCAGTCACTTGCTCGCTGGATCTCATGGAGTGCAGACGTGTCCTCGGTCGCTCAGCAGTCCCAGCGCGGCTGAGGTTGTGCCTGGCTGTCGGATGGAGCAGTCGCATCGGTCTGCGCTCCTGTTGTGGTGAGCTGATTTGTTGTGTAACTGATGCTTGCTTTGCAAAAAACCCCGCTGCAAAATTTGTCCCCTCATGTTGTCAGCACGGGGCGTTACCAGCACCACCACGAACTTCAAATTCCATTTCAATGGCACTTTTGACTGTGGGACTCAAAACGTAATATACCTTCCACATTGCACCATATGGCAAGCTCAATACATCTCACAAACCTGCACATCATTCAGTATTCGCTTTAACAACCATAAGTCCCACGCCAAAACAAAAGCGGAGCTTCCGCTGTCTAGGCACATGGCCCTTCCAGAGCATGCAATCTAGAAACTCTCTATTGCCATATTACAATCCGTATTCAAGAGCGATAGCGATCGTTAAATCAAGGAATCCTTTTTAATAGATAAATTCAATCCGACCCTGGACTAGCCATACCGGTCCAAGCTGGTCAAATCCGTGCAGTTTTGGAAACGCGCGATGTACTAGAACCTTCGAGAGGCGTCTCTTTTCTGCGTCGGCAGTAATCGTTGTTATGCGATAGGATGCATTTTCTGTCTTTCTTGGAGGCACGATGCCGGCCATCTCAATGTTCATAAAAGGGCATCTTTAAGTCACTTTAGTCAAATAATATTTTCACTGACTGCGTTCGGCTCTATGTGAGATTCTTTTTCCATTGATACGAAACATAACAGGCTTTACTCGAGGCACGAAATGGTTATTTATGCCAGCAATGTTTCGAAGTGCAGGGAAATCAGTTCCACAAAAGATATAACAGCAATTCAGCAACAGTGAAAACTAGTTGCATTATTTTGTCAAACCGTCGTTCAAGCTGGTGCTACATGCGCCGTCTCTGTTACAAGAGTGAATCAGCCCCCATAGCAGATTAACTACTTGGTAGCTAGTGCGGTGCACTCAACATCTGTCCTTAAATTTACTTCAGACGCTTCGTGGGTCACCGAGCCGCATTTTCATATCAATATTTGTATTTACGCTGTACGCGTCGCACATAAATGCTTCCAGCGTGCGCGATTTAATAGGAATTCCCAGAAATGCGTTGTTACAGTTTCCGATCGCTATACAGAAACCCTAACGTGAAGAGAGAGCTGAGAGAAATGAGCTAAAAGAAGAACCACTACCGCTATTGGTAAAAGTGTGACTCTGGAATAGTCAGCTAAACGTCTGTTTCTCAAATATTATGTTTATTAGACTACCTTAATAACATTTACTCATTCCAGCCTTATGCAACGCGATATACTGGAATCTTCAAGACACGTTCCCCATTTCTGCGTCGGCAGTTACTCAGCGATTTTTTACCTCTCTTTCTCGGACGCACATTGGCGTCGCAGTTAATCTCAATGCACATAAAAGTGCATTTTGTACTCTGGGCTTTAGTCAAATTACACATTTACCTCCTCCGAGAAGCCCACCCCGCTGACAGTCAAGATGAAGGCTATGAAGGATATCCGACAAATCGTATGCTTCGTGCGGATGAACAATAAAAAACAAATGAAAGAAAGAAGTAAAGAAGCCTCATGACACGGAATCCCATGCACCCTGACTGACCGCTGGGGCTATGCTTATCGTCATGAGATTCATGGCTCACTTCATCCTGTGAAACCCATTTTTTCTTTCGATTTGTCCTTTACGTGTATCCTGTGCGGTAGAAGATAAAGGATTTTTCCTTGGGGTATAGGGCTCCGACCGTCGACAACATGCTGTGCACATGCGCTACGTAAAGCCAATTGAACCGCTATTTATTGAGAGAAATTTATGGGGACCAAGCCATACCCCCTCCCCCTTAGGTCCAGAGCTGACTCGTGTATAAACCAATTCAGAAATGTGAAAATCAACCTGGTGTAGCATTATTTCTTGATACAGTATTTTAGGTGCTTATTCCGGCCTAGCGCCGACGAACTGTCTGTTTCCTAAACCCGTACTTTTTTATTAAGCTATCTGAATTAGAAACTACATTTTCTTGTAACACGTTATTGAATGCGATGTATACGTGGAGTCCTCCATTGGGGTTTCTCCCTGAAGCGCGTGACTGACTCATATGGTGGGAACGTTCTCGTACGAATATGATGATTGCGGTGTTCATTTTCTGATGAAGTTGGCTCTTGATGTAAGGAGTTTTTTTTTTTTTTATTCCGACACCGCTGGAATCTGTGTGAGCTCAGCTACAAATTTGGTTTGGCTTACCCAACACAACCTAGCCTAGAGTGTCACGAGAAATCACGAACATGCTATGGGCATTTGTGAGGGAGACTTCACACTAGCATGTTTGTCTTCTTTCTCCCAACCTTTACTCCGTGTCTGCCAATACGCTTCTCGAAGTTCCTATCATATTTTGCTGGCGGTGGTGCCAATACAACTGCTGTTTCATTGCTGCTGCAAGCTGGAGCTCCAGTTGGCCATAATAACTGGACGGTCTATGGGACAGTCACAATACTATTTCCAGAAACTCATGTTTTCACCTTGTTGACTTGTAAAATCCCACGAAGAAAAGTAAAATTTCGTTCACCGGGAGCGGCGCGCCGATCAGCGGACCGGGGGCGGCGAGCAAAAATTGCCCGGCGGTGGCGGCATGGCGCACACCTCCAATTGTAGCCTGCGACGACAGAAAAAATCATGTCCTTTTGACATAGTGAGGGATCTACGCGTTATATGGCATCTGCAAACAGTCACCTTTAAAAAAGCGAGCGGCTGCCAAAGTAACAATTTATAGCAAATACATTGCAGAAGTATGCGTATTCCACAGGACAGCCGGTAACATAACAAACATGACAAGTTCCCGCGAGCTTCGGTCTGTAAGAAGTTTCGTTGTTAACCTCCTCTGCTTGCCGCACTCGAGCGCGTGCGTGGAACGGATATTTTCTGAGATCAAACTATTGAAAACAAAACAGCTGTCGACAAACACTATCACTGGACTGCTGCACACGGAGCGAATGATAGGAGACAAGAACTGCTGTAACTTCACTGTGACTTAGTAGAAACTGGATGTGCATGTATATATGAGCGAGGGTACGTGATCGAATGACAGTGTGCATGTGCGTCCTTGCTATGTACACCATCTAAAAAGTACATTTTACTTATTCCATCGCCTATATATCGTGATAAACGATGAAAGATGGAAGTCACTGAAAAGGTTAGCCAGCTGTCGGACTCGAGCCTACATCTTCTGGTCTACAGTCCTTTCGATGTTGTTCGAGCCTCAGAACTTCAGTTCTTTCATATCGTGATAGTTCGTGTTTATTTATCATATGGCCCACCAGTTTGGTCGTCGTGGGGCCTTTCAACCTCGTTTTTAGTACATCTACTGAATTTTACTGAATTTTCTGATACCGACTTCGTCAATTTCTGTATAAGTGACCTGGCAACACTGCGAGAGTAAGTGGCAGCCACTGATCTCTATGTATAAAGGCTGGATAGCGGATGGGTGAGGGTATCTCAGGAAAGGGTACGCCAACCGGACGCCATATTGCGGTGCTCAAAAGAGCAATTACAGCCCATTGGAATGCATGTAAGCTGTGACAAGTTTTGCTGTTTGTGAGCCTCCGCTTGCTGCTTCACTAAAATTTTGCCACGGATCGCTGCAGAAATCCCTCGTGATTGGGCTCCTTACGTTTTTTGTGTGAAATCCCGTCACATACATGTTATTTCCTGTCTATTTTGTACTCGTGTGAGGTCGTGTCGTTCCAATTTTGTACTTTGAACTTCGATTATGTGATTTCTGGTTTTGTATGGTGTTGTATTTGTTGTGTTACGTTTCCTTTGTCGTCTGTCAGCGTGTGCAGCGTGTTGTTTCTCGTGTTTCTCCCATTTCCTTTCTGCTCGGGGGTGTGGAATGCCAGGGAGCAGTGTTCTCAGAATTGACTCCCGGCATTCAGCAATGTTTGGCATGTTTGTTTATGTAACCACCTTAGTATGCTCGGGTATAAACATTATGCTTTGCACAGAAAGTGTAGATATGACTAGTTATGACACGAAATGCTCAACGGCACTAAAGCACTTCCAAAGGACTAGAATGATATTAAGTATGTGATATCAAGGCTATATGACGGTAAAAACATATCGACGAGAAATATGTGCACTGGGGAGGTAAATGGCGGTAAAGACAGTTCAAAATGACTAGAGATAGAGTGAATAAGTCATAAAAAGGCTAAGTAGCAAGGTCTTGTGGTGAAAGCTCCAACATCAAAGTATCACAAGTCCAGTTGTAACAGCAATTTTGAATCATTACTGGTTGTTGAATATGATCAACCATGACAGTTTCTTTCGCAGATGAGGCCTGGCTGTCACCTTTTCTGTATATTCCTTGGCAAGGTGGTACAGTCCGATACTACTGTAGCACTGGGAAACTTCTTTAATCAGACGGATCACATTGTTTTCATTTGCGCTGCATTCAAACATATGTTGTTGCAAACTTAAGCAGGGAGAATAAAGAGTAGACATTCGAGATTGAAAAATTATTTATTGTCTCTAAGTAAAGTAAACATGATGGAACGCACCAAAGAGACATGTGGCTGGTGTGTTTGAATGTCCCACTAATACGAGTTTGTATGTTAGGCAAAATTTTTACTTTTTTCTTTATATGCTTTTGCCCATCTTAGTACTGCCCTATCCAATATGGAGTGGCTTTTAACTGCATATGAATGCATAATTCAGGAGTGTTTTCATATATTTGACTAGTTGCAGCTTTTAGGTTCCTTCATGCAGTACTGATTCAAATCATCAACCATCGCTTGAAACTCTTAACTAGGGAACATGTTTCATAGAAGATAGATTTTCATGCAAATACACACTTTCAACCAGAGTTCGAGGCAACTCGTTACTGTAACTAAGTTCCTTTTTTTGGTAACTTATAACTTAACTCGCAACTTTTGCGCCGTGGTAACTTTCAGAGGAACTCGTTTCTTTTTCAGGTAACTTTGCCAAAGTAATTAAAGCTAAGCTCCAAGTTACTTTTAATTCCCTTTTCACTCACGTCCACTTGTTTTCTTGCTTTCTCTCCGGTTCTTCCATGGCATTTTATGTAATAAAACGTGATGTTCAGTCAATGACAGTGTTCTGTTCAGGAAGTAAGAACTGCTGCTATTGAAATGAAGTTGAACCATTGTGTGCCCACAGGGAATAAGATGCAAAGCATTCGCATTGTTGGACATAAACGAAAACTCAACGCAGGCAACTCAGGCTCGAACTCAACTGCACACACGCGCTGCACCTATGTTGTGCTATTTTGTGTCAGAAGTAACTTGGGAGTAACTCGTTCTTTTTTTAAGTAACTCCGTAACTGTGACTTATGTTTCGGGCTGAATAACTTCGTTATTAACTTAGTTACATTTTTCACACGGTAACTTCGTAAAGAGTTCCTTTTGACGGGTAACTCCTCGATCTATGCTTTCAACTCTGCATGCTTTTTGTACACTGCATAAAGTAAGATACTTTTGTCCCAGTGAATTTGTTGCATGTTTTAAATGCATGCAAGTGAATTTCTAGTGGTGCATATTTTGAGCAAGATTAATGAATTTTACATGCATGTGTATTCAACCAGTTTTTAGTGCATATAAATCCGGCCTCTACATATGACTTATGCATTATTACTTTCTGGAGGTGTTGTGGGAAGTTGGGCACAGCGTCAGGCCTCAGTCGAACGGTTTGCCCCGTTCTGTAGAAGCACCAGTCTTTAAAATGTTTGCTGCAGACCAGTGATGTCCTCGACGGCGTCCAGTCCTTTCGCCTGACATTCACCACACTCTTTTTTAAATGGTGTGGCCGGCTGTGAGGGAACCTGCATTGAACAATTTATGCCATCAATTACGGCAGGGATGACAAGGCTGATCCAAGCAAGCAATCGTCGATACCGTGACCAACAAACTGAGCCGTAGATCCCACACCTGACAAGCGCACTTCAACGCCTGCTGCGTGCCGAGACCATACCCGTGAACTGCAGGAAGTCTGGACTATCATAATGACTCTATCCAGATAACGTACTACTTAAAGTTCAACGTTTAGATCTTGAGATACGAGTCACAAAGTGCCGCGCACATGCTTCAACAGCAACGTTTTGTCGCCCCGCTCGTGGACTAATAAACCACATTTATTTGTAAAACTAAGTCACTTACTTGCGAAATGTCGTCCCCGGTGCCTTGCCAGTACGGGCAACACACCAATAACCATAGCAGGCGGGCATGACACCACAAAAATGCTACGCAAAGGTCGGCACGCGGACGGCAATGTTTTGAGCTTCGCAAGATGGCTGCCGGTGACCGTACGGTTGCACCCTCAATCCGCTATCCAGCCTATTACTATAGAGATCAGTGGTGGCAGCTGGAACACAGGCAGCTGGAGACAGCGTTGCAGTAAGTCGGTCTTGTCTCGGGTTGCCGTGGCAGATATCATGAATTTCCTCTGCAATATACTTGGTTAGCTTTCTTTTTACAAATGTTGTATAATGCTTTCTAAGACAATCGTGCGTGACTACCTCATGTGGACGACCGGGACCTCAGGGAAACGAGGCTCTAATAGCTGTCGCTGTGAAAATAAGCTGTATATGAGGTAATTAATTTTATCCTTTAGAGAACTTTTAGTTGAAAAAAAAGAAAAAAAAGCAGCATGGATGTCGCTTTTGCAAATGAATTATACGGCTAGGTGGACTTTCTCTCGAAAGAAATACACAACTACAAGGTGACTAATTCCATATGATTTATGAACCCATTTTTTAATTATGGATTTCAGAAATAATGGATCAGGTCTCATCGCGTCTCGTTCCATTTCACGTTTAACAAAGTCCGAAAGATACAAGAGTTAAAATACCCATCCCTAAAACCGCTTTGACCAAGAAGACACGAAGCCCAGCGCTAATTTCTGAGGGCCACACGATTTGGAGTAAGGGAGATGATTGGAGTAGGTGCCGATCAGCTAGCCAGATAAACAGCTCTCCAGTCCACATTAGCGTCTGTCGTCGTAGATGATGTGCGCCTTTCTGATTTTGGCTCGTTTGCATACCGAATTCAGCTCATACAACACGGGCTCTTGATTTTCAAGGGACAGAATAGCTTTCAACGAGGATTGTTTCCAATTCTACTATCTTGCTTTTGTTCAAAATTTCCTAATTAAAGAGTTAACTATATTCTACGATGACAAACAGCACACTGCTGGTGGCGTCTCTTCCTGCAGTTTGTCATTATCAGTGATGGAAGGGCCTCGAAGCCCTCTGCCACAACCATTCGCGCAGGAAAAACTAGCGTTTCAGGGGAGCTTCACGATCCGCCATCACATGGCCCCGGGTCTGTACGGTTACTAATTTAAAATGTGGAATGACCGCTCATTTTCGCTGTGTCTTGGAAAATTTTCAATTCAACATAGAGGAGTGAGATTGGTGACTCACAAGCATGACCTGCTTCTGAGGAATCTGTGCATAGTGGGGGCGAACTTCGTGTCCACATACGCAATATGTTTCGTTGCCTAAGGGCTGGGCAATCCTCAAAGGTAGTAAGTTACAGTGGCAGTCGTAAATTGGTTTAACCAATATCTTTAGAGAGACGGCAAGCTACCCTGGGAATCGAAAATCAGTCTAAGCGTGGAAATCACATCGTGCCTCTCAGTTCGGGGAGCAATGAACATAGAACTAAAATGCAAGCGAGGGGGTGTACATTGGCAACATGTCCCTGAACCGTCGAAAACAAATGAAGAGTGCAATCGTTGATACATCAATGCGACAGGCGTTTTCTCGTGACGGGTGCGTCCTCGATTGGTACAGCATGCGACTGCGAAGCACTCCATGATTGGCGCAGCACTTCCGTCACTGCATTATGTAAAAACAACATCACTGCTGCTCTCACGACTTCGATACAAAAATTACGTACAGGGTAACGATAAACATTGTGTATACTATACTATAAAAGGCATTACAAAGCAAGAGCTCTATCACCACGTCAAATTATAAGTTTTATTCACATGACGTCACCCGAAGGAGACCGCCACTGTCGTTAGCAGGCAGATGTGCTGCCATCGGCCACCATATGGTAGGTCCCATCCAAGCCGTTACCCATATTGTACTCACCATACATCTGGTGTGTGAAACTTGTTCCTTTGTGATTTGTAGCATATCCAAGCGATTTCCATGTTTTCGACGCTAATAGTCACCTAAAAAGCATATGGCAGCAAACGAATGCAAGGACGTAACATTGCTGGACCTATTGTATGACGCTGAGGTGACGTCAGTGAATAAACCTTATAGTAACTCAAATCTTGCAACATTGCCAGATACCTGTTTGGGTGACGTATGGCGGAATGACATGGTCACACTGTTCTCCATACAATACCATTAATGTTTCAAAACGACTAAGCACAGAAATACTAGTTCTGTACCTTTTGAAGAATATTTGGTGTGCTGCTCGTGCATGTTGTGCGGTTCTCTAGCAAGCTTCTGGCATCCCTGTCTTCTACATCACACTTGCCTACTGACTTTCACAGCAGCATCTGCAAAAAAGTTCGATTTCGTTAACCACACGACAACCATGTGATTGAAAAGCAGTTCGAGCCCTCCACCTACTGTATTTACAGTGCTTTGTCGACAAAAAATTTGAAGAGGCTTCCACTTACCTCACAGGGAACTGCAGAGGGCTACAGTCGAGCGTATGTGCAAAGAGATGTTTCGTAGGGTAGGTTACCACTATTTTCATATCCACCGATGCCAAGATAGTTCAAGCACCTATAAAAAGAAAAACAAAAGTTGCTCTGAAACCATGATATGCAAAAAAAAATATATCTGGTAGACGAGAAGTTGTCTATGTCTACAGCAACATATACAGATGGCCCATCCAGAAACGCCAACTCCTCCTTGGCATTCGCTATACCATCTGCACGCGTAGTACAAATGCGACGTGTTTCACATGTCCCCTCATCAACAGCTGCAGAACTCTATGCCATCGTTTTCTTTCTGTAGGACATCTTTGATTTTACCTCCGGGACTGTCTTCACCGACTCCAAATCTGCACTGGAAGCTATTGAAAATGCTGGCATACGAGGCTCATCTCCCCTACTATCCTGTATCCCTACTCTCGGATGTCTGAATGACTTACCAAATATGTACGCAGCACGCTGGTTCTCCAGTGGGTTCCAGTCTATTGTGGTGCCGAGTGGAATGAGCTGGCGGACAGCGCACCGAGGCAGCACTCTCGTATCGGAAGCGGACCAGCATTGCACCAGCGGCGGTTTCCACGCAGCAGCGAGGAAACCGTCGCTCTATCCGGCGACGCCTCGTGATAAACCTGGCTTCCAGCTAGTTGACAACCACCATTCTTCCCCCTCCCCCTCTATGCCGAGCAGAGTTGATCCAACGCTCGCTTTCCGTATGCCAGAAAACACTCTTCGTCAAGATGCAGCATTAAACCATCGAATGCGACTCGATGTGGCTTTTACAGCTCAGTGGTGTTACCGCTTGAGACAAGTTGACTCTACCAGTTATTGTCACTGCGGTGGTTTAGAGGATCTGGAGCACATTGTTCTTTATTGCCTGCAATACAAACCGTTTCCCAACCGCACTCTCCGGGTCTCCTGGACTCTCCTGGTCTCTTGGAGTCCACTGGACTCTCGCCTCTTCTCCTTATCCGAATTGCTTGTATTGCTTGGTCCCCCGACAAAATTCAGCCCACGAACGCTATACGCTCAAAGCTCTTTTTAACCTATCTGGCCAAAATCGGGCTTCGATCATTATTGTGAAGGGGCTCGTTATTTCATTCCGCACATCACCAATGTGGTATAGTATCGGTCCTGGGGATGAATCTCATCATTAATTATCTTACAATAAAGTTGCTCTTACTATTGTGTAACCTTCATATGTAATAGACAAAAGAAATGCGTCATTGCATTCATGGTGACTTCAAGGTCCTTTAAGTGGAAACAGAACTTCTCTTGGATACCGAGGACGTGAATCGCTGCTTTGATAGCGGGATTGTATTTGGGGTTATGCGTCCACACGTGATTTTGGAAACGAAGGAAGCGACAAAATATCTGTTGCCTCCGAACAACACTGTAAAACTATAGCATTCTCGAGACTAGGAAACTGCAAAATCGACACAGACTTTAGCAATTATTTCATTTCTGCAGTGACTGTGTATGGTTTGAAAGCATAGAAATGTGGTGTTGCATCCTCTCTCTCTTACAGAGCAGGCAATAAGATGTTTTCTTCCTTTCGGCATTATCATCTTCCAATGCTCCTCGGCACTGAATGTTTGATGTTCCGTGCGTCACAAATGCTCATTTTGATGAAGACATGTGTAGGAAAAGGATGATTCCCCGACCTGTACAAAGGGAACGTTTGATGCAAACAGAAAACTTAAATGCTCAGTGTAGGAAAACGAAACAGAACACGCTCACAGATGGTGCCCGTGATCCCCAGCCCTCTTCTTCTTCAGTTCCTTATACTCCCCATCGGCCAAATGAGGATGGTGGGATCGATGCATGTAATGCCCAAAATGGTGACGTGGTGTTGACCATATTACAGCAACAGCTGATGCAGAAAGTGGAATATAGAGTGTTCGTAAATTCTGGACGGGCCATCGAATGATTGTTTCGCTTGAGAGCGCCACCTTGGATGCTCCAGTAGCGCTGTCGTGTCCTGGGGGCTCATCGAAAATCCGCGAGTGGGAGGTGGCCTGCCGAGAGATGAGGGTTGCAGCAGGACACCACCTACTGCTAGATTGTTTGTTCTGCCTGTGTGGTGCAAACGATGAAATGAACGAAACATCACAATGTGGTCACGCTACCACTTCGTTTCTGGGTTCCCCCTCATCCTACCGAGTCGTTTCTTGCGTGTAGCCTCTTTAACCTCGACTGTCTCAATGGCTAGGCTCTGCTGAGAGGCGGACGCGGAGTAAATGACGACCTTACCGTCCTATGTCATAACCGTGGTTCGTTATCCCTATAGGTCTCTACGTTGTCATGCTCGGTCGTTGATCGTCTGCGATGACGTTTAAAATACATGTCAGAGTACCTTCTTTGTCGTCTGAGTCTTACTTGCTGGTCTGTGATGTTGTCATGCTCTTCCTCCTCATACGCCCTGCGAAGTTCAACATGAAGGGTGTTACAGGGTAGAGACCTCTAGGGCGACGGTAGAACCCTTGGTTAAGAGATCTCAGTATGGGTCCTCGACGCTGCGGCAGGAGACGTCTGAAGTCGGCAAGGTCTTACGTTTCCTAGGGTGGTGCACTCCGTGGGACATCGAGCGACGTGGTCTGGAGAACCACCGATGTAAACGACAGCGGCCCGCATCATACGGATGTCCTGGAACGGCTTCTACATCGGGCACAGTCACGTTGGCCGCATCGCGACCTTTCTCTCCAAGAACGACGTCAAGCTTGAGTACTTCCCTATCGCCTAAGCTGCGCTTTGGTATTTGCGGGTTGTTGCGAGTGATGCTCGTCGGAACGAAGACATCCTCGTGGGTATCGTTCCGGCTAATGAACCCACAGCCGTTCTTCAAGTTGAACCATTTTACAGTCCCGAGCACACGCTCGGCGACCACTGGCTTCTTGATCGAATCACCCATGGTATATGCCTTGGGTGTTTCACGTTGGCCCTTTTCTGGATCTGTACCGAGGAGCCAGCGGTTACTGGGAGGACGGCTGAAGTATCATGAAGACTAGAGACGTTGACT
Organism: Ornithodoros turicata; assembly: GCF_037126465.1. Taxonomy (NCBI): domain Eukaryota; kingdom Metazoa; phylum Arthropoda; class Arachnida; order Ixodida; family Argasidae; genus Ornithodoros; species Ornithodoros turicata. Next base: position 214,386,116 of record NC_088201.1, on the reverse strand, counting down.
GCAATGAAATCTTACTTTGGCATAGTGTCGTTGAATGGCCTGTTTGCGGCGGGGCTCTCACTTACGATGTCACCAGAAACGACGTTCCCGATTGAGTCGATGGAGAAAGTACTCGAGGTCTGCGCGTTCTTGCAGCAAAAAGACGTGAGATGCTGGCCCTTGCAGTGTGTACAAGATAACCGTGCCGCAGACCTGCATTCCTTGGCCATACGTCGTCGTTTGCCGCACTTAAAACAACACACGGACTGCCGCAACTTCGAGAGCTTTTCTGCGGAGGAGAGTAGGGCCTTGCATTCTTGAACGGAATGCTGTGTGGATCCACAAAGTACGCACTTGAGAATTTGAGGATCCATGCGGGTCGCCAAGACAGAGGAGGAAGGAAGTCGGGATGAAGGTTCAGGAGAGGAATCGTAATGTGATACAGTTTCCTTCTTGCGGTCTATCATTCGTTCTCGGTATTCAATCTCCCTCCGTAGGAAAGCCAGATGTTACATGAGATCAGTCGAACCAGTCGAACTCAGCTGGGGCGACGGGTCTTGGGCGAAAACTTGTGGGGGGTGACGGTGCTGATGAGCTGTTGTCATTACGACGTTCCTGACAGCGACATTCAAGCTCGAGGTCGGACGGGAGCTTTTTCCGTAATACTGTGAGGACTACAATACAGTAGGCACTGTCAGGAACCTGTAGACGTTTAAGATTACTCATCCTTACGGTTAAGCTTTCATATAACTTGCGCAGCTTTACCACATCACGAGAGGAACGAATGGTGGGTAATTATAGAAGGTGACCCATGTGTTCAGATGATACACCCTTTGTTGCCAAACTGTTGCTGTAGGATGATGATTGCGGTTTGATAGTTGTCAACCGTAAGGGTCAAGCCTTTGATGGCGAATTCCGCTTTGCCCTTGCTGAGAGATCGGAGATATTGGAACTTCGCAGTGACGGAAAGTGTTCGGTTATTACATATCACCGATTCAAACTGGTCCCAGAATGATTGCCAACAAGACAACTCTCCCATAAAGGGCTCAGTTTGAAGTTCGGGAAGCTTTGCAGTGCTCACGTGCGGAGCTGACGATCGGGTTCTGGAATGTCTTGTATCGTCATTAGGATTGGAGGATGGGGCAGGCGTTGACCGATAACGGTTAGCACTTAGCTTAGCTTGAGTGGGGATTTCCATATACTGGTCACAACTCTGTGCTTCGCGGTCGATCTCCTCATCCTCTACTGTATCTGCAATTTCATGGTCCATCTCTGTCAGGATTGTCGCTTTAGCCGTAAAGCAATGAAAGCTTCGGTTCGATGTCTTCTCTCGATGGATTTCGCCCGTTTCGTATTCTCTTGATATCATCCGTCAGTGTGGTAGTCCGAGAGCAAGCAGCGGCGCGTTGTCTCTTCAGGAGTCACATGTCTCTGGAAAAATCATTTCGTCATGGACGAATGGATGAGTCTCTTCCCAGGTTTCGGTTGTCATGTAGCATGCATATGAATTGCTTCTAAAACTTGCGAATGTGATGCTTATAGACTGGTTTGGAACTGGTTTGATTAAAGTGAATCATTAGGATACAACTCCTAAAATCTCACATACACTGCAAAAATATATTTCGTCGTAGCATAATGCGACCATATTCACACGAATGCATGCTAATTAGGCGAATCCGAATACTGAAAACAAAATCAGGCGAATACATACTAACCTCATCATTACCGGACGCAGTGCATGACGAAGGGTTATCTAACGAATTCACAGCTGTCTGTTGGCGGGCATTACTGGTACTGAAACTCATCCGAATCACTACAACCGAGTCCCGCGCGTACTGTATTCCCTTGGAATGCCGCTGACAAATTTGGGCTTCTATACATTGCTGCTGAAGCGTATTTCCCTTTTAATTCTTAATACCTATGCCTGACATCGCGGTTCGCCGCATGGCATTAGGTGAAACAGCATATGCGGCAGTTGTTTGGCAGCGTTCAATAATACACACTAATTGCAGAATATCACCACATTGCACGCTGAAGGTCAACTATTGCACAGGATGATACCGTTATCAATGTTGATATGTTGAAGACGGTAGTTTTTTTCGACACTTCTGTAGCTACGTTAAATATCTCGAAAAAGCGTACGCCTCGTGCTTTCCACAAATACGAAGTTATAAAGGCAGCATTCTTTGGAGTAGCTGGACGTCAGCGTGCCTCGTGGCCATTTTTACAGCGCACCGTGACAGACACTTCTAGCGAACTCGAGGTGTATATCTTCATCATTCAGTCTAATGTTCGGAAGGTTGGAGGAAGAAATCTCGCAAATGCTCACTCTAACTCCAGGGCAAACTTCAGTGAAACAGCGCTCGGGATGCGAAGGTCGTCCTAGTTCTGACATCAATTTTCAGTTGAGGGGCTTATTAGGTTAGGGAAATCACAAATGATAACGCAGGCGCCGAGTGGTATGTGAACTTCCTGTTTTACGCATTTCGTTTCATGCATATAATTGACGATGTGTTGCATACCAACGTGATACTTTCAGACGGCACTCTGCACTGGTAGTGGCTGAGCGTTTGGCGTCACGCAGTGCATGTGCCCATGAGTAGTAATGACTGGACACAGACTGTCCGCAACGCTACAAGGCTTCTGGACACGTTTAATTAGCAATTAGAGCTTATTGGGACCCCCCACATTAATCAGGACCCTCCAGGGAGTCATCACACTAATTGGGGAGCATCTAAGACGTGTCCAGACCACCCTGTGCGTTGCCGACAACCTGTGTACATAAAAAAAATATGTAGAAAATAAAATAAAAAGATAGAATTAGAGTGAAGAGAAACAATTTATTCAAAAATCAACGACGCCGCGGCGAAGAAGCCGCTCCGCAACACCCGAGTGACCAGCGCCCGCCATGTTGGTAGTTGGCGACGGGCAGTTGCAGAGATCGATGACAGGTGGCCACTTAGTTGCAAGGCATCACACCAGATGGCGCCACCATCATAGCTCTAGACAAGAAAGACAGAACAAGACACTAGCGGCAGGGAGAAAATGGCAGCACTGCTAAACAAGTCTACACATGCGAGAGAAAAGGTTTAACACACAGTACACACAGAAAACAGTACATATCGGGGAAAAGGCAATCAACTAGGCCTAACCACAGCGCCTCAACACTATACACCTAACACAAGGCGGGAACCGCTAAACAGCAGGCTTGCTCTCCGCTAAACAAGTCTAAACATGCGAGAAAAGGCTTAACACGAGCGCGGTCAAACATCGACAAATCACTCGTTGGTCACTGCTAAACACGGCAAACATGCGGAGCGCGGCAAATCACTCACCTTTTCCCCCGCGGCGACTTTTCATCAGCCAGGCAGAAACTGAGCGAGCGCGGAGCACCCGAGCGTATGTCTGCTCTCCGCGACAGCCAGCCAGAAACTGAGCGAGCGCGGGGACCGCGGAGCACCCGAGCACATATCTGCACTCCCCGACAGCCAGGCAGAAAGTGACTGAGGCGACGCGATGCGGCAGCTACGCATACGCAGGCGCGCTTCTAGTGCCCTCTGCTCCACCCGACCGCGCATGCGCGTGCGCTCCTAGCGCCCTCTGCGCCGCCGCCCGCCCGTGGGCTGTTTCGGTTTCGGGTCTCTGCTGCGCGCGTGCGCGCGCTCCTAGCGTCGACGGGTGGCTTCTCAGTTTCGGTTTCACTCTCCTTTCTTTGCGCGCGCGTTTATCTGTATGAAGGCAGCGCGCACCGCGCTCGCGTCATCACTACACGAATATGTACAGCTACCACTCGTTACAAAATTGTTCCCGCACCCACGGTTCTTGGGAAGAAGTGGAGAAGAAATGTTTCAACAGCGAAAGTCCCCACAATGAGCTCGTCATCACTGCTTTTCGCTACGTGATAGACATGGTAGGCTTTGGCAATATAGGAGAGATCTCGCCGGGGCCGCTGCAGGAGATGGTGCGTCGGATCTACGCCCATTACAAGCACGTCTGCATAACGGTTCCTCACGGACCCCTGGGACTGATGAGCGAATTTGTGAGCTTGTCCAACGCAGAATTCAACTACATCGCTCCAGACATCGTGGACCTTCTCGCTCGTGCCATCGCTCATATTAAGCATGCCCTGCAGAAGCAGCGACATTTGCAAGCAGTCTACATCGCCAACTTTGTCATTGATTTATTGAAATACCGATTGGTTATTGACAAGCAACGCATTAAACAGTCCGAATAACTTTGACGAGGCTCTGTCGTTTCTTTCACTGAAACATGTTTATTGAATACATACAAAAGAGTTGGTCGAGAGATGCCCTCACCCTCCCTGACTTGCCTCAACAGAAAGGATATGGGGAATCTTCATCGTGGGTCACTGCACCAGCACGATGACGGAATGGTCATTCTTTTCATACACCCATTCCACTACCACACTGCCACGATGACCCGTACTTCTCCCGTCTGCGAGAGAGAGAGAGAGAGAGAGAGAAGCATGTCTCGACTAGAACTTTTATTCTCGATTACATGTGCGTGCAGCTCTTTGTTCCGCGGTTACTCGATGCCTGACGACGACGCTCTCGGTCTCTCTTCCGGGTTTTCCGTTGCTGCACAAAGAGAGAGCACTATCGTAATCCTATACGCGTCAAAACACTAGGAAAGCTTACCGTATTCGCAGCTTCCATAAGGGAAGGAGTGTACCGCATCCACGAGATAGCGCTTGTCGTCGTAGGGGACCAAGCTCTTCTTGAGTCTCGAAATCGTGTACATCGTTTGCTTTATACTCTGGATGGTGCACTGCTTCTGAGGGACCGCCTTTTCATTGAACAGAGAATCTCGGTACACTTCATGCAATAAATGTTTCCTCACAACGTCCTTCTTAACTCCTTTCGCTCTCGCGATCTGTTTATGTGACCCAGCCACGAGAATGCTGTACATTTTCGCTTGGATGGCTACGACTTCCTGAATAACACCACCTTCCGTCTCGTCTTTGAAGTACCCCATCTGATTCGCGTGCTCGTCGTTGAAAAGCGGGTGGTCCTGCGGATAGGAAGACAGATCTAACTCACTCTCAATCTTCATCAGCTGCTCTTCCAGGCTTTCACACGTGAGAGAAAAAAATATGCTGTCCATGTCGCTATAGATCAATTGCACTGGACACGTCAAGCGAGAAAAGAGCGACTCGTAGATGAAGCTGTACATTCGGACTTTGGATATTTCAAGAATGGCAAAGCCCACGTTAAGGGGGTGCGTGCATTTGATGCGGCGTTGCTTCATCTCTACAAGATGCACTTATCACTCAGAATGTGAAAATGCTGACTGTCGACGGAGCTAGCTTTTCGGAGCGCGCTTTCTTTGTCGTAGGCCATAGTGTACCTTTTCATGCGTCTCACATTTTGTATCGACTTACCGAACGTGCTGTTCGACATGGTTTTGTACAGAAGTCGCTCGAATTTCGTGGTCGCGGCATTCCTCAACATGACGTTTCTCTGCACGAAGGTTCGCAAAAACTTGTCTTGGCGGAACGAGAGGATGCTGTGAACACATTTTATTTTCATGCCCAACCTCACGTACAGAGCGAGCAATGCATAATGAACGACATAGCGTTCTTTGTCTTAGCACGTCAGCAAGAGTTTCTTGGTGGGAGGGGTGTTCAGCGACAACGCATCTTTCAGGTGGCGTTGGTAGGGAGAGAGTTCGTTCTCGTACACGCAACTATGTTCGGGTGCCAGGGGAAAATCCCGGGTGATAGCTTGCAGTTCTTCGGGATACAACAAGTCTACCCCGTAGACGTAACCCACTTCCGAATCGTGAGGAATGTTGAGAAAATCGATCTCGCTCCACCTCGAAGGATCGACCCACTCAAAGCCCCCTGTTGGGAGATGAAAAGTCATCGCGTACGGGTACAAACTGTTCACGTCGAGGTACTGGATAAAAGTATTTTCTTGCTGGGGATCGTAATCGTCACACCCCTCGTGATTAGCCCGACAGTATCTGTGGAAGCTGTTACAAATGCCTCCCCTGATTCCCTTCTCGATCCGTTTCGTACATCTCGCGATCGCTCATGAGCTCGAGTTTGACATTGGTGAGCTTCAGAGCGCTGCTCCACGCGTAACTGGCGAGGGACATGGCACGTAAGATATCCAGTATAACGTAATACCAAATACAGTACGACGTCGCAGAGCTGACAAGCGTCGAGCGTGACGTAGAGACGCGTGTAACCGCCGAGGTTCTTACATTCGAACAATTCGAAAATCTCGAGGGCGTACTGATAGTCCTCGTCCGTGATCTCTTGGTCGTTCAGGTCACTTTAGAAAGCTTCCTTTAATGGTAGTGTGGGCAAATTGTACGCTTCGAAACTGTCGACGAAGGTGTACGGGTAAATGTCCTTCCTGAGGAGGTGCCGGAAATGGTCACCATACATTTGACGGGTACAATGAAACGCGCTCTCGCCACCGCTGGCGAGGAGGGTTTCCACCAGGTTCGACAAGGACAGGTTGAAAAACTGCGTAGTATCGCGGAAATGGAGATCACCAATGTTGAACCCTCTTATCTTTTCCGAGCTCGAAGCTAAGATCCACGGTTCGCCCAGATTTAGAACGTGCATGTGGCGGAGAAGGGAGCTCCAATCCTACTGCAGATTGTGCACGCACACGACGAGTTCTTTGGTGTTCCGACACGTAAGGTTACACGTATCACACAGCGTCGCGACAAAATTCGAAGAACCGGGCTCTACGAAGCGGGTGTGGTCGTGATGCGACACCTTTCGCGTATGTCGGTTAAATTCGTTTCCACAAAATTCGCAGTGTGTAGCGCTCGCGTGTCGCAAGTGGTCTTCCATACTCATGACCAACGGTGAGGGACAACGGTTCAACCTATCGATTTGATCACTAAATCGCTTGAGCGAGAGCAAGCATTTCTCAGCCACGTTGGGTCCCAAATAGCCATCTAGGCCTAGTATTTTTCCGTCCCAATTTCTCACTACAACGATGCAGTAAGAGCTCATCCTGTGCACACTCACGCCGTCCTTAACGAGTGCGTCCTTTTCCAAGACGCTCTCCGTGTCCAACACGGCGAAATAGGGATAGGGATGCATATACTGTATCTTGTTGAAGGAGACACTCTCCCCCGCTTTTGGCATTTTGAGAATCACTTCGTTTACGTCTCGACACAGACGTTCGTGTTGCTGCAATGCCTCTCTCATCCCGTAACCGGACGTACATTTCTCGCAATAAAAATAGTCACTTCGTCCCATGAAAGTGCAAAATTTTTTAATGCCATAGAAATGCTGCCTAACCTCAAGCAGATGGGCTTTATCTTGAGGGAGCGTGCAGGGAACCCACCCGGTAGATATTGAACTCGTCTGCTGGTCGAACACGTAGATGTACACGGAGATTTTTTTTTCTCTCCCACAGGGTAATCTCTTCGTAGGTGACTGGGAAGCAGGGCGGCCAGTACGTTACGCGTGTATCTGTATTTGAAGGATTCACGTATTTGCGGTATCTGCCATAATCGTTTGGTTTGTTCCTCAAAGGATGTAAGAGTGCCAGCACGCTATACTTGAAACACTCGTTTTCGTGATTCGGAGGGAGTTTGACGTTTGTGAGAGTTTTTTTTTTTCTTTTCAACATTTCTGGAAGCTCGACCGTGCACCCAATCCGCTTCGGTTTTAAGCGCGTTAGTTTTAAGTCGACACATTGGACGTCGTTCGAGGTGAAACCAGACCCTTCTCTCGCCTAGTTTTCTACGCGTTGCGAGGACTCTGCGATGGCAGCGTTTATCGCGCCTTCGATTTCTTGACGGTTATGAACCACTCTCATGTGAAGGCTCACGTGAAGGAGATGAAAAGTCAATCCGTCGGCTCCGTCCTTAACCATGTACGCCTTCGAGCACGGACAAAATTTGAAAGGCATTGTATAAGCTTCGAGGACGCGCGTGATTACTGAAGCTATGCTCGGTAGATAGAGTCGCAAATCGTCGACGTTGTCGTCGTGCGGGGAACAGAGAATCATGTACCTAGTAGCCGTTCCGTCAAATGCCTCATCTGTGACAAAGAAAGGAAGCAATCGTCTCTCCGTGACGGAGGGATGATTCTCTACGACGTGTTCTCGTAATGCAAGGATTCTGCGTCCCTGGACAGGCTCACCTTCGTTTCGAAACTCTGGGCTCGCATCTGGTGATTCATCTCTAGCCCTACCAGACAGAGGAATGAAATCTGCATACGACTGATCCCCTTCCCACACGAGCAATTCGTCTGCACTGTCGGGCCCATCTAGAGGTTCGTCGTCGTTCGTTTCAGGTATTACGAAAGGCGGACTACTGACTCTGTCGTCGTGATCTGGGCTGTTACCGAGATTCTCTATTCTAGCTTCGTGCTCTCTTTCTATGTCCACGAGCATGGCATCGATGGGGTCGTACTGACATACGAGACAGCGTGGCACTGCAGTCAAACAAAATCAGTATGAGATTCCCCCTCACGAAACAATGCTCACTTTTCCCTTCAGTTGAGGAATGCTTGAGATTGATGATGAGAGAGGAAGGGGTCGAGTCCCTGTGTGTGTGTTCAGTGTCGTGCGGTGACAGCGGCTATTGGTTCCTGAAAAACAATGTCATACATAGAATACACTCTCACAGCAGAGACGGTCAACTTACATTTTCGGCCACGAAACGCCTCGTGTCATGGATGGATTCCCCTCATGGGCTTTCGATCAATCGACGTAGAACCAGCGCACCTTTTATAGTCGCTACACCGCTGTCCTCCTCCTCGCATTGCGACGGTGTCGTCTGTACTTTGACCACCCCGCCTTCCGTCTTTCGCGCCTTTTTGCGATGTCGCATATGACAATGGTACCATCGACGTTGAATACAACATTACACTAATTTCTAGCTAACACTCTGGGCCGACTTGTATATGACGACGAGAAGACCCAGTGTGGGATTCCAACCCAGGAACCTTCTACACTGGACGCGACACACTAACCACTAGTCTAATTCGTGCTGCGTGACGTCTTTCTTATCGTAGAGCTCGTGTCTACACACGTGTTCAAACACGTTGAATGATGTCATAGAGAGTGAGAGAGAGAAACTAGTGTGTCCAGGGGCGACTTCGACGGTTCGCCGGCCGTGTCTCAACACGTCCAAACATGTACAAACACGTCTTAACATGTCCAAACACGTTCAATGACGTCATAGAGAGTGAGAGGAAAAGCTTTACTATAAATGTCGAAGCGAACGTTTGATTGTCATTCTCGTGCCATCATGATCAGCTTGGTAGATCCTCGTAAGTAATACCCATGACGTCATCATCGTCGAAATGTTTGAAGAGTTTCGTTTCCAGTGTACAACACTTTTGCTGCGCGTGAAGTCGGTTTTTTCCCGCCTCACATATTTCGGGAGATTGGCAGTGCCCGCTTCTTCTAGACCAATTGCAGTGGATTGTGGTCCAAAGGTACGCTTTCTCGTTATTTTTTAATACGTTCTATAATCGCTCACATTTTTTCAGAGCAAAAGCATTGGACGGACCTATTGATTCGCCCGTTTCTCGGCTGTCGGACAGTACCGTTCGACGTACGTTGCGAAGGACTTGGACTATTGAAGGAAGATGGAGAAGATGGACAATCAGTGTCACTCTGGGACTGAAGAACATTGTACGTGTGTGAGATAAAAAAAAACACGCGTTTCTCACGCTCCTTTCTTTGCAGATTACGAATGGCTACTGACGGGAGATCTACCCCTGGTCCTAACCTTCAAGCCTCCTCCGAAGACCTTCTTTTTGCGGATCGGCGATCAACTGACCACCTGTCGTTGCGGTGGACTCTGGTCAAGAAACCCCAGCCATTGGTAGACTCGAGCCTTCGTCCGTATTTGGGCTGTCTTCCCGGCTACGAAACCAAAGCTGGAGCCTAATTCATGTGTAACTTCTCACGAGAAATAAAAAAGGTTGTCTACTCTCATTCCGTCTCAGTCATGACGCCCGAGCAGAGGTTTGCAACCTTTGTGTAAATGGGGATGTATCGGGACTTGCTGCGATTATGCGATTATATTCATGGCGATAGCTGCGAGGGAGACTTTCGCTCGATTCTCAAGACGATACCCTTACGTCTGTTCACCGTCAGTGGGAAGATTGCAAAGAAAATGAAGCGTTTCGTAGATTACAAGCTCGAGCTGTTGGAAAAGTATAGACGAAGAGAAACTGTCGACCCGTGTCTCATCAACGCGGGTTTCAACCGACCTATCGTCCGTCGCTACTGGCTTCTCCACGCATCCCTCGACGTCACGGTGACCGGCGACGACGAGCGTCGGGTCAGCACGTTGGAAGATCGTCTCACAAGCGTCTTGTGTATGTCGTGAAAAAATAAATAGACTATTTTACAAAAACGAGTTCGCTCACGAGGAGACGTTTTATTGTTTCGTCATTGTCTTCGAGGTTACAGGAAAACATGGATACACAATTTTTCAAGCTGTAGCATTTCGACATGCGCATGGCTACGTAGATACAAAAAAGCCCGCAGTAAGGCGAAAAAGGTGATTGAATACATTTGTCGTTATACTCGTTCACTGCAGGTAAAGTCCTTCGAAGGTTTGCTTCGATGGGGGGAAGTCCGTAGCTGTCGAAAAACACGGCAGACCCGTCGTAGTTTTTCAAGTAGAGCACCCAGTGCTGCCCGCGCTTTCTTCGCTCTTCGGTATTGATGATTAAATAGCCGGGCTTGCGTAAAACGAAGGCTTCGTCGGAAGCGCAAATGCCTCTCAGCATTGAGGAAGCGAGGGGGTTTAGGGACACGAGTTCCAAGATGTCGCTCTCGTACATCTTTTCTATGGGAAGGTGACCGTACGGTCCTTGTCGACCCACATGAGCATGGGACACTCAGAAATCAAGAGGACGGTGACCGCGTGTGGAAGGGCGTTAGCTAAGCGTAATTGCAGGCAAACGTTTCCTTTTAGCCACTCGTTCAAATGCGAAGGAGAAGAACACTTGTCCACGTCCAAGTTGGAGTAGAAAAGGAACCCGTTCGTTTTAAATCGCTCGTCGCTATACTTGAAATGTTTCTCTCCCAGTTCTTGCAAGAAATTAAAGTAGGGAATTTTGACGAGGTCGTTCTTAAAGTTGTACTCGGCTCGCACTTGCTGTCCGTCCACGGAGAGCATCGAATGAGACAGGTCGTAATGGCGGAATTTGTAGGGGTTCGATTGGATGTCGCCGAGAAAGTCGGACGTGGCGAGCAGGGCGACGCATAATTTGGAAGGTACCCTTTCGGGGTAAACGTCAAAGTGAGTGTCCAAGCTCCCGGCACTCAAGCTCCGCACCTTGGTTTCCAATCCGCGTAACACGTAGATGGCCGGCATAGTCTGAAGCCGCCGCTCGTATTCAAAAAACAAAGAAGGTGCCAGCGTCACTTTTTTCAAGTGTAACGTCATTTCTTTAATGTCCACCTCGTAATTGTACGTTTTCTTGTCGTTGGGGACCGATATGAGTTTAAATTCGTCGTTGTTTAACAGGAAAACGACGCGAATTTCGACGGCAGGTACCATCAGGCGCGACTGTTGAAACAGGTCGGTATTGATCTGACCGACCAGGTTAAAGTATTTTCCACCCTTCGTCGCATCGTAACGTTGTTTCGGACCGCGAGACGAGACGTCGTAATCGTTCTTTAAATGTTCGTCGTCCTCGACATACAGTCCAGCCGCGTGCACTGTTTCTTGAACCAGTGGTGTGGAATGAAGCACGATGTCCAAAATACTCCTGTAGGCGTACAACTCGTTGGAACTGACGAGCTTGTTGTTCGCATAAACGGTGACCGTCTTAAACATGCCGCTCAACAGATGGTTTATTAGGAAAACAACATCTTTCTCGTCCATTTCTTTCCCGTCGTCGCGAACAATGCGCGCGGTCAAAGACACGAAGCTACCGTAGAGATCCAAGTGTGCTCTTTGTAAATTTTGAATACAAAACTCGATCACGGAATTATTTACCCCGTTGACCGGATAAAAAAGTTGGTACGAAGTATCTTCCACGCCGTATTGAATGGAAGGGGGTTCGAATATCATCACATCACTCGTTAGACAGATCGGCGTCTGTATTTTTCCTTTCGTTGACGTCATGATGGACGGAAGGCGCACAGCGGATGTGTGACCTTCATGGCGTACCAAAGATGTCTGCAGGTGCGTCGTGTGTCGGCGCCTTTTGTTGTCGTTTGCGGCGTTTCTTCCCATTGTTGTTTCCAGAGCCCTCCATGGAATCCAGTACGTCTCTCCCCGTTGGTATGGCCGTCTTTTTTACTGCGCGCGATATTCCTTCGCCATCGGCCAAATTCCGCGCTAAGCGCTTCAACGTTCTCTTGGCGATCGGTTTTATTTGCTGCCAGATGGGGACGATAAACTTGGATATGTTGCTCAACACACCGCCCCCTCGTTGGCAACGGGGTCCCGTGTACACGGGAATTATTTTGGGGGATTACGGTACATACTTGAAATGCAACGTTAGATTGGTTCTGCCTGTGGACTGCAATGGCAAACGTCTTCCCGTTTCGTCCGCGAGAACGATCATCACTGAGGTAATTTCGAATTGAGACAGGTTAAAATACTGGATGTTATCTAATATGTAGGTGACGACGTGCTTGTCCTTCTCGTAATAAAAAGGTAGTATTTTTAATATCGTTTTTTTCCCGCTCCCCACGTACGTGGGTTCCACGGTATCCGTGTAGACGATTATATTGTGAAACGGGGGTTCCAGGAGCACCTCGACGGAGCTCGTGGCATGCTCCCCCGTGAACACGGTACGCGATTCGAAGCCCAAAAGCACGGCCAGGTACTCGGAAAGTCTTAAGGTGGAGGTACACTCGGAAAGCCGAATTTTACATTTTTGTTCTGTTCCGTCAACAACTAAAGCGCGCGGGTTCGCCTACGCGCTGGTTAATCGCATCCAGAAGTGCTTGCGGCGTGACATAATAGCCGGGAGGCAGATGTACTTGCAAAGATCGAGGAATTTTCGTCTTGATCGTGAAAGAAAATTGGCGTGCTATGGGGAGACAGCCGCATAGCGTTTCTCCGTGTCCCTTGACGGGTGTGAGATGTAGCAGCTTGACAAAGGGTTCCGGTACGTGCAACCCTTTCGGCGTTTTCAGAGAGTAGACGTTATCCGCGAATTCTAGCGAGGCGTCCAGCTTGTGCGTCTGGAAATACTTGTTGAGTGTGTTACGTAGGGACGCGATTTCCAAATTCAGAGTGACGTCGCCGAAAGCGACGGGTGCGGCGTGCTCCAATAAGATGGAGGTGGCTTCGCGTTCGGTCAATTTGGGAGGCTTCACCGCACGACCTGCTTCGCGGGACGCTGGCGAGGCGTCGAGTGCTTGTGCGAGCCGAGGGTCCAATTCCACGGCCTTCACGTCCACGGGTAAGTCATATCGCGATTTATTGTACGCGAAAGAAACGTTGAATTCCTAAAGGGCTTTTACCAAAAACCCTCTCGAGATCCGAGGTGACACGAAAAGTTCTCCCGGCTTCGATCGTGTCCTCAAAAGAAACCTCGATTTTCGCATCTAGCCTTTCGTACCCGATATTTAAAAAATCGTTGCTTATGCCGAGATCCATCAGACCGACTTTATACCGATTCGAGAGCTGAAGTGGACTATCGAAAGCTACCGTGAAGGCGTTGAGTTTATTCGAGGGAAACTTATCCATGCTGGCGTTCGAGAGCAGGTGGACATAGATGTCTGACGTCATTTCCCAATCTTGACCACGTCGCTGCTCGGAACCCAACTGTCGTGTGCTTTATCGTAACCGAACCAGCAAACCAAGGAGAAGCTCTGACCGTTCACTTGCTTCTTTCTCAGCACTTTCGTTACTGGCCAAGGCTGATTGGCATCTCGGGTTACGATGAGTACCTCCTCCAGGTAGAAAGATCCGTCCACTTCCTTACCCCGCTAATCTTCAAGCTGCACGACGGGAGGGGAGGTGTCTCTCAGGCGGGAGACGGTGAAAATCTGAGGCGACCAATCCTTTCCGAGCTCTTATGAAAACCTTTTCTGTGTAGTAGGACCCTCACTTTATCCCCCACTTTGAGCTTCTTTTTCACGAAGGGTACGACGGGCTTCCCATTTATCTTATTGAACAGCTCCAATTCGTTTTCGGGCGTGACTTCGGACGGGCTGATGCCCAAAGTCCTGTGTTTGGTGTTGTTGTAGTCGCGCACGATCTTGGGAAGTGCGGAAACGAAGTAGTATTTTCCGGTTACTCTAAAATAGCGGAATATTCTGTAGCGTGAAGTGCGTATCACGCGTTCTGCCTGCGATGCTTTGATTACTGGAGAGAACGTGGAATACATGTGGACCTTCTTTCGTAAGAGATACTCCTTGACGGTCTTGTTGTAGAATTCCCCTCCTCTGTCGCAAAAGATGCGTGTAGGTGCGTTACCTCCCCGAAAAAGTCTTATCATGGCCCTTTTCATTTCGGCGGGGCGCTTCGTCTTTAGCGGGAGGGTGCGCAGAAAGCAGGAGAGCGAATCGATTGCCACGAGAATGTAGCGGTAGCCACCGTTGAATCTCTTGTATTTTGAAAAGTTGGCGAGGTCCATTTGCCACACGTCGTTGATCTTGAGCGCGATGATGCTTCTCCTATTAAACTTCCTTCTGACCGGATGGTGAAGCGTGTAGGCATCCAGCTTTCTGAGAATGGCGAGAGCCTTGTTTTTGCTCAAGTGACGCGCTTTTCTATAGCGGTCCACACCCCCAAACCACCCGCTGGCTTTTCATATCCCTCCATAAGTCATCCACGCAATGGAGGCCTGCTGCTGCTGCTGTTGAGGCTCGCGAGATTTGGGCAGAGAAATCAGACGCAATAGTTTCGAGACTTTGGGGAACCAGGAAGGTTTCTTTCCCGTCTTACGTTGTAACAAATAATTGACGAGTTCGTAAACGGAGGAGTGTCTGATGGGCTTGCCCGACACAGAGACACAACCCTCGCGATCCCAGGAAAGAACCTTCTTTAATTCCGAGACGACCCTTTTCGCTTCCTCTTCGTCCACCTCTGGAGAGAGGAGCGAATAGTCAAAGTCATTTGTAGCGTCGGACGCCTTGTTTTTATTGTCGTAGGGGTCAAATCCGTACTGCTTAAGTATGCGATACAGTGCTTGCAGTATGAGTTTCACTTTGACGTCATCACTCTCCTTCGAGGAAAGAATGTTTCCCATGGAGGAGGGGGTCGTCACTTCAATTCTCTTGGCCATTGGCGAAAAGGTTCAACACGGCGGAAAGTAGGAGAGGAAGCACCGACGAAAGAACGCCCTGTCCTCGCTGCTGAGACAGATAGCGCTTCAAACGTTGCGGATTCTTGTGAATCTTTTTGTAGGCGAGCCGTCGTAAAAAGCGTTTGTGCTTCTTCAAACGCACGAACGTGTCTGGAGCTAGAGCCACCTTTCCGTTCAATACATTGAGGCAAATTTCGGAGAGGTGTTTCATGTCGGACGAGGAAGAACGGTGCAGAGGGGGTAGAGTGGAGAGTACTTTGAGTACAGTGAGGTGAGGGCGGAGATTCATTTCGGGGCGTAGATATATTGACGTTCACCCGGAAAGATATTGCTACACAACCTGTGATCCTCGTGCGTATAGTTGTGAAGATCCACGAGTAAATAAGCATGGGGCGATGACATCGCTTGTTTATATGCGTCCAGAAAATACTCCAATCTTTTTCTGCCAAATAGCTTTTGCCCGAAATGTTCCATCTGGTGCACGCTGCGCACGGTGCGCCACAGGACGACGTAACTGGCGTTGTAGGATATAGTTCTAAAATGGCTACTGTCGAAAAAGATGTTTTGAACGAGTAAGAAGATCGACGCGTTGGCGTGGTGAGAACCCCGAATGAAAAGATCGGTCACCTCCTTCAAGGAACCGGCGTCGGTCTTGTGATCGTCGACGACGATCAGCGAGAAAGACTGAGAGAGACTGAAAACAAGAGACTGAGACTCGAAGAGAAATGCATCGCTTTTATTTACACGTCGTCGTCCTCTACATCGGAACTGCGTTCCCAATACAGATTATCCAGGCTAAAGTTGGACTTCTTTTTCGCCAGTTTGTCCGCCGCTAAGATGCGGTCGAGCGTCTTCATCTTGTCCTGACACATTTCTTGACGCGCTTGCAGCCATTCCAGGCGGTGGACTTGAAAGGCTTCCTCCACGATGCCGCGAATAAATTCGCGAAGTTCTTTGTTTTTTGTCTTTTCCTTGCGAAGACGAGAAACGCAGGAGAATAAACCACACATGGCGTTATCCACGTATCGGTCAGAATGATGACGCGAGCGCGGTGCGCGCTGCCTTTATACAGATAAACGCGCGCGCGCAAAGAAAGGAGAGTGAAACCGAAACTGAGAAGCCACCCGTCGCCGCTAGGAGCGCGCGCAGTGTAGAGCCGAAACCGAAACAGCCCGCGGGCGGCCGGCGGCGCAGAAGGCGCTAGCAGCGCGCGCGCATGCGCAGTCGGGTGGAGCAGAGGGCGCTAGAAGCGCGCGCGCGCGTAAGTGTAGCTCCCGCGGCGCGGCGCCTCAATCAGTTTCTTCCTGGCTGGCGCGGAGAGCAGACTTACGCTCGGGTGCTCCACGCTCGCTCAGTTTCTGCCTGGCTGATGAGCAGTCGCCGCGGGGGAAAAGGTGAGTGATTTGCCGCGCTCCTTTTCTCGCATGTTTGCCGTGTTGAGCGGTGACCAACGAGTGATTTGTCGATGTTTGACCGCGCTCGTGTTAAGCCTTTTCTCGCATGTTTAGACTTGTTTAGCAGAGAGCAAGCCTGCTGTTTAGCGGTTCCCGCCTTGTGTTACGTGTATAGTGGTGAGGCGCTGTGGTTAGGCCTAGTCGATTGCCTTTTCCCCGATATGTACTGTTTTCTGTGTGTACTGTGTGTTAAACCTTTTCTCTCGCATGTCTAGACTTGTTTAGCAGTGCTGCTATTTTCTACCTGCCGCTAGTGTTATGTTCTGTCTTTCTCGTCTAGAGCTATGATGGTGGTGCCATCTGGTGTGATGCCTTGCAACTAAGTGGCCACCTGTCGTCGATCTCTGCAACTGCCCATCGCCAACTTCCAACATGGCGGGCGCTGGTCACTCGGGTGTTGCGGAGCGGCTTCTTCGCCGCGGCGTCGTTGATTTTGGAATAAATTGTTTCTCTCCACTCTAATTCTATCTTTTTATTTTATTTTCTACATGTTTTTTTATTTTTTATGGACACAATTTGTCGGCAACGCACAGGGTGGTCTGGACACGTCTTAGATGCTCCCCAATTAGTGTGATGACTCCCTGGAGGGTCCTGCTTAATGTGGAGGGTCCCAATTAGGTCTAATTGCTAATTAAACGTGTCCAGAAGCCTTGTACCGTTTCGGACAGTCTGTGTCCAGTCATTACTACTCCCACGTGACATTTATGTATGTGCATACGGTTCCTCTGTTTGATGCTTGGTGTGGCAGTGGCCCAATTAACTCCGCTGTTGAAAGCAGGATTTTACGGAAACTACGAGCTTCTAGCGCATGCATTTTTACATGTGGAGTCGTTTTTGCATTCTTTATCGACTTTCTACTCGGGGACCATTTAGTATACCCCGAAATCTGAAAAACATTGGAGACTGGCAACTTGACTGGATAGAAGGTTGAGTTCTGTGTGGTCCTTTTCAGTAATGTGGAATTCGGCTTTCTTTCCAGGCTTCCCGCCGTGATGAGGTGGACATTGGGGTCCGACATGACGGTCCAGCTCATACTGACGCGTGGAGCTCTACAGAATTGCTTCCCGGATATGATGATTTCTTTGGCTTCTATGCCACAAGCCCCGGTATGTAACTATATTTATTTCAAGTATTGAAAAATTATAGGATGTCAATCCTCTGCTCAGCTATTACTCAGAATCAGCTATAAAAGAGACTAATGTTATTCTGCTACGGAGACAGAGAGTGATCATGTGTTTTTTACACCTCGCAGCGAGATCCCAGCTTTTGTAGAACACCTCTCAGGGCACTGCCTCACGAGCAACAATTCTCAGCTTTATGGAACTACAGGTGTCGTAGACGCCCGTTGCTTCTTCTATATCATAACACCGCACATGTTAAACTTAAAGGGACGTAGAAGCGACCTTAATTTCTTTTTTCCTTTTTTTTCGCTAGCGACGTCATCTGCAACGAATACAATGAGCTCCTGCGAAAGAACGATGAGCGCAGGTGACCTACAGAGGGCGCGCAAGGCTCTGTTCCTAGCACCTCTAAGAAACTCTCTCCACATACAAAGAGCGCATCGGTGAACGAGAAGACGCCGTGACGTATCACGGCCGATGTAACCGGCTCGTGACCAGAGAATGTATAAGCGGCGCGCAGGGATGGGCAGTATTTAAATACATTGTAATTAAAATACTATTTAAAATATAGATACATGTATTTATATTTCGTATTTCAATACAGTCTCAAAAACATGTATTTATAATTATGTTTAAATACCAATTTTCAAGTAGTTATTCTTGTAAATACTCTTAACTACAGAATATACTGACTCATATCCTAAAATTGTCCTGCATTTGACGTTTCGGGAAGACGGGCGAGTTTGGGGCGCAGTTATACTGTGTTTGCGCCAGCATGCGCATGCGAGAACCATTTTAAATGGCGGGTTTTTCACTGCTGTTGCAGACAACGGTCACGACTATCAGATTACCTTGTTGTACGAAGCACCTTCGTCAAATTTAATACGAGCCATCAGCACCTGTGGAAATGATATTCTCCTTTGCGAATGTGATTGTACGGCTGAACAAAAGGTGCTTAAAATATGGAGGCTTCGAGGAACTTCTAGTATTAAAATCGCAATGATAATCTAACAAGTAAATGTTCTTGTTGCTTGCTGTTTTGTTGGTATGATAATCATTATTTCTGTAATTCCAGATGCCATCTTCCTCACAGATTTTATGGTAGTAGTTACGGTATTTAAATACTGATATTAAAAAGTATTTGTGGGGAGCATTTAGATACCCTTTCAACAAAGTATTTTGTATTTATATTTAAGCGCTCAAAAAAATGTATTTATGCCCAGCCCTGTCGGTGCGTGAGCTGAGAAGAAAACAACAACAAAAAGGCACTCAGCAGTTTCGAGCTCACGCGGGGCCCGTGTCTCCCGCCCAAGACCGCTTCCTCCGACAATCTTTTCGAAATTTTATTGCGCAATGGCAATACACCGCATAGCGAAAATATTTTTAGTGGTGACTCCTGGTAGGCAGCTCGACAGATGGCGGCAAGGTTTCGAGCAATGTCAAGTGCCACTTTCATGCTCTTTTAACTCCCCACTAAGCTGCCCACACACATACATGCATACCCACGCGAATAAAATGTAAAGGAAATATACCCATATATTTAGGATTACGTCGAGCTTTAACTTCTTGCCCTATCAAGCATTCATCGTTTTGCGTCCTGCGATGTTGTTTACGGATGCCACGAAAAGATAAACGCACTGACACTACCGTTTATTAGCGTGCAAGCACTCATGGAGTGGATTGCATTACCACAAGTACCACTTAATGCTATTTAGGTTGCAGTAAAGGGATACCTTGAAAAGAAGACCAATCCTGTTGTCGTGGGGAGCATCGCTCGACTTGTTTCTAAGGAACATACTAACATCTATCCACACAAAAGTGTTGCTTTCGTGCTCCTTTCACACTACGCCGATCGTAAAAATGTTGCTCTCCCTACGGCATGTTGTCTGCTATGTTGCAGGTCAGCACGCGTACAGAGACGAATATCACGGATCATTCTTCATTCAGACTCTCTGTGATGTCCTGGAGAGAAGTTTCCGCTTCAATGATTTCCTGACCATGATGACACTTGTCCAGTTTTATGTGTCAGAGAAAGAGATTCCCTTCCTGAACCAAATGACCAAACAGATGCCGAACACATGTTCTACGCTGAGGAAGAATTTACGCTTTGCGGGCCAGGTAAGGGATGACGTAACGTAATTTCAAATATATTTCAATGTATGAACTCGTTCTTCTTCGGCTCCTCTTCGCTCCTCAAGGCATTTTAAAATGAGTACATTAGTTGAAAGGCTAATTGGCATGCATAATCTCTTGACAGTGTGACCGTTAATTTTGTTTCCAGGAATATTTCGTCGCGCCAGTCACTGTGTAGACATCTGATATCGATTAACCAGCGGCGCGGAAATATTTCGAACAGTTTCAGCAACAACGTAATTTCCATCGGGCGTAAGGTTGAACAGTAGCTTCTGTAACAGTAGAATTGTACCCTCGCGATGGAATGTTGTGTTGTGCGCTAATGTAGCATGTAAAAGGTTCCTATCGAGCACTCTGCGGCGTAACTTTGAAATAGGCGGCAGGTTCGATATCTTCTAGAGCATTCTAGACTGCAGAAGAGCCTTCATGTTGAAAAAGACTTTCGCTCGTGAAAAATCAGTGAGTAAATGTAATTGAATAAAACTACCGTATGTCGAAAGACGACGAACGAGGACGGATTAGCGACAGCTGTCATGCCGGTGAGTAGTGTGTCTGCAGCTGTAGACAGCAATGAATAATGAAATTCCTTGGGAATGAGAACTTAACACCAGCCGTGGTTTTGCAAAGATCTCATGCAGATTATGGGAACAAAACGTGTGAAGCGAGAGGACTGCACGAATGGTGCACACATTTTGGTGAAGGACGGGATACGGTGACGAATGAATGACATGGACAAATTCATCCGACTGCTGGTGAGCGAGTGCGGGTGATCACCGCAGGCGTTGTGCAAGCCATCCCTGTGAACTGTCCAGTAATAGTTCTGGACACTGCAGCCCAGCGTAATGTTAGTTTTGGAAGTGTGGAGACAATCATTCACGTGTAGTTACTGCTGTGCGAAATCCATGCCAGGTGGACTACCTATCACCTCACTTCTTACCAGAAGGTAGCGTGCATGGCAGTCTCTGCGCAGCTGCTGAATCGACTTGAGTGTCGGGGACAATTTTTTCTATGAATCATTAGATGTCACGAAAGCTGGATGAATCATTTCACCACATAGACAAAAAGAGTGAGCATAAAATGAGGACATCAGGCTCATGAAAGAACTGATGTTCTGAGGCTGGAACAACACAGAAGGGACAAATACATACAACGCCTCAATTTGGTAGAGCCCTGGACCGGCAATGCAGAAGATGTGGGTTCGAGTCCTACAGCTAGATAACCTTTTCAGTGACTTTCATCTTTCAACATCAGGGTAGCCTCCGCAAAAGAAAAGCAAGATGCAGTGGTCTACTGGGAAGTCAATTCGAACTGCATTCTGCAACATGCGGGGTAGAATTCATGTGCACTTCGTGCAGCAAGGGTTCGCGATTAATGCCCAGCACTACTCCACATTGGTAAAGGGTGACCTGCGAAGCGCAATTCGCAAGAATCGACCTGGGATGTTGTGCTGAACAGTTATTCGTAGTCAGAACAATGCAAAGCCTGACGCGGCGAATTTGACAGTAGCTGCCCTAGCCAAAATGCGCTGGAAGATTTTGCCCCATGCCTCTTACAGCCCAGATGGAGCCCTAAGCGATTAACATTTGTTTGAGCACCATAAAGAGCACCTTGGAGGAAATGCGCTCCGCACAGGTGAAGCCCCCCTTGAAACCAACAGGCGAAGATGTCCTGCAGTGTCTACGACAGTAGCCCACGTCTACGCCAAAGGCATCAAGGTGTTGCCACAGCGATGGAAGCAGTGTCTAGATGCGCACGATGAATATTTTGAAACTGGCTGGTTTCACGTCAGTTCAGGCAGGGAGGTCTCCTGGATTTTCATTATTTTTTTTATATTTAGAAGCTCAGCGCACATGATGATCAAAAGCGGCAAAATGAATTATTTCTACCGAATAGTTTTTGTGCAAAAAAAAAAATCCAGAAAATGTGGATCTGAATTCGAGTATTTCCTTTTTGCCGTTTTTCACGCGTATATCTCCTGAGTTTTAAAAGGTACTGTTCTGCAGTTTCTTTACGCTTGACCATGCCTACTGACCAACAGCCCGAGCGCAAATTTTGGCGCGCAGGTGCAACGCTCTGTCATATAAAAAATATTGAACATGCTCTAGAGCGGAGTTTTTGTTCCAACTTCGACGCGTGATTTCCCTAGCTGTTGATGTCACTTGGTATCAGTTTACTCAGCTTTTAATGTTCTTTTATTTGATATATCTATTGCAGTTGTACCATCTACCAGCATCTACTGAAATCGACAAACGTTTAAGCATATTTCGAGGAAACAAGGATTTTGCGCGTCAGTTTCTCAAAAAGGCCCCTTTTGATTTCATTTATTTTGTGCCAGGACATGGCCCGATCTTCTTTCAGCTGATATAAAAAAAATCTGCTTAAAAAGGTGTGCACTGGCGATTAGCGCGTTAAAGCGTGGCCGTATTCTGCGCGCGTAGCGTTGGAGTGGGGCTGGCGGTACCGCGGGGTGTCGGCGCTCTATCGATGTCGTAGAAGAAAATGAACAACATTGTGTAAGCACAAGTGGTAATTTATATAGACGTATTTACAAGACTGCGAAATCAGAAGCATGATTTAACAATGGCAGTGACAAATGGAATGATTTCACTGAGTTTCTATGAAAATGTCACTTTTCTGCATTCACTGTCCGCGGTACGAGCTATGAATGTTTCTCTGCTTCCAGTTTCCGTCCTGTCCGTCTCCTTTCAGTCCGTGTCTTGCTTTGCCACACATGCGAACCTTGTATCCCTGGTTGACCAGGTAGCCCAGAAATCAGGCCCTCTGCGCGTAGATGCAGGAAATGGACGCGCTTTAGGTATTTTGGCAAGCATGTTATCATATCTTGTGATCCTAGGATGGCGTCTTGCTCACGTGAACGCAAGTTATGTGTCGTGGCATGGTGCTTGATTATTCCACCGATCTCGTCGCGCGCACTTTTGCCGTGGCCGCAACTTTCACATCATCGTCCATGTCAATGCCGACTTTATCAAGAGATAAACCATCTTCTGCTGGACAACACTGACAAAGCCTAAGAAAACAAGATGCAGTATTCACTTCGCACATCATATATGACTTGATTTCCTAGGCTGTTATTGTAGAACGACCACTATTTTGTACGGTACACACACATAACTCGGAAGTTTGCGCAGTAAATGCAAGAACAAACGTCCTGTCGAGTATCTATTTTCACCCACTTTGGACGTAGGCTGTAAAATTTCGTGAGGTCCAGACTTGTACCTGGGTTATCATCTTTGAAAAGTTGGTACGCTTCACGCACTGTTTGTGTCGTGTAACGCCTGACAACTTGGACCTTCTTTTCGTCGTTGATCACCACCGTGAGCACGTCCTTCATGTTCGGGCTTTGCACAGAGCATCTATAGTCGTCGTCTGTGTACTATTTCAAGGCAACGTCCACATCTTTTTTTCTGGCCGTTTTTTCCCTCGTACATGTCCGGAACAGCACAGACCCCTGCCTTATCCTTCAGCTTGCGCGCTTTTCCAATCATATGCTTCGTGGATTCTGGGACCAAGCGCTGAATATCTTCCTTACTGAGGAAACTAGAAAGCAACGTGTACAGTCGGTACCGATCTTGATACGAAGTGCATTTCTGAAGGGCTCTACGGGAGCCCTCTACCCACTGGGAGCAGACGTTGCACTCTGCGTTGTACGGCTGCTTTAACTTTCTGTGACATCTCCTGTTGGATCTCCCTCTTCGTTCTTCTGACGTACAATTTTCGTAGTTGTTGCTTCACTGCACCAAGGGTCTTCAAAGGCGTAACATCAATATTTGCCGCAACAAGACTACAGTTTACGTCATCAGTTGCATCAAGCTGGATTAGACGCGGTTGATCCACGGATGTCGCCTGACTCGCACACGACGAAGAGGAAGATTTTGAGATGGAGTTTGAACGTTGGAAGCATCACAGAACTTGAAACAGTGATGACAAAGATAGTCGTGTTCACACACCAGTGATGCTTGGTTGACAGGCAGACAGAACCCTTTAAGAGCCCCGATATTCAGGTCGCTCACCTTTCTCCATTGTCGCTGGTTCAGAAAAATCTACCTATAATAATATGCCTAATATTTCTAATATTTCTAAAAATATATCTAATATTTTTATGCCTCCTCTTGTAGTCAGCACAGAACACGCGTTTTGAGCTGAAAACCATTTGCATAACTTAAACTTATTGTAAAATGAAGTAAAGAAAGCCTCGTAGGAACTTGTGGGAGCTCCCTGAAAAAGCAGCTCCTAACTCTAAATTTATTTGTACAGTATGCACGTCACCGTGTATGCAGCTTGCGAAGAGAAGTTTTATATTTGCTGACCATTTAGTCGTTAGAATACAGCTTTTATGTATTTTTCGTTGGAGACTTAATCCTCTTGAACTTGAAGGACACCTACACAGCAACGTACTCCCAGGGGTGGTTTCTTTGTTTAGCAGGAAGTCAAAAGTTTGCCGACGAATAGTGAGCTAAGGCGAAAGCCAAACAGCCTTGCCTAAATAAGGGGCGCATCGCAGGAGGTCTCCATCGCGCGGTACGGTCAGCCCCACTCCGACACTACGCGCGCAGAATGGGACCGTGATTTAACGTGCTAATCGCTAGTGCGCACCTTTTGAAGCAGAATATTTTATATCAGCTGAAAGATCTAACATCGGGTCATGTCCTGGCAAAAAAGAAATGAAATCAAAAGGGGCCTTTTTGAGAAACTGACGCGCAAAATCCTTGTTTTTTTTAAATATGCTTAAACATTTGTCGATCTCAGTAGATACCTGTAGAAGGTACAACTGCGATAAATATATCACATAGGAGAGAAGTAAAAGCTGAGCACACTGATACCAAATACGGTAATGATGGACATCTACAGCCATAGAAATCACGCGTCGAAGTTGGAACAAAACCGCGCTCTAGAGCATGTTCATAATTTTTTATTTCACGGAGCGTTGCACCTGCGCGCCAAAATTTGAGCTCGGGCTGTTGCTCAGTAGACATGTATAAGCGTAAAAAAATTGCAGAATAATACCTTTTAAAACTCAGGAGATATACGCGTGCAAAAACGGCAAAAGAAAATATCTACTCGAATTCAGGCCCACATTTTCTCGATTTTTTCACAAAGGCGATTCGATAGAAATAATTCATTTTGGCGCTTTGGATCATCATGTACGATGAGCTTCTAAATATAAAAAATAATGAAAAACCAGGAGGTCGATGGGACCTCCTTGCCAGAACTAACGTGAGACCGGCCAACCACACTGTAAGAAAGTGCCGCAAGATTTATGGTCAGAACCCAGTTTTTGGCGTACAAAGAACATATCCTACCGCGTAGGGTTCCGGTAGTGTAATTAATACCTATTAAATATACCGTAATCATAACTGTTGTCGGCCTCGGTGGCTCAGTCGGTAGCGTGTTCCCCTTCTGATGCCGAGATCGCGGGTTCGAACCCGGACGAGGACGCCACCAACTTGGTGGCGGAGTTAAAGTTTCTTCGACACGCCGTCTTCCGCGAGGGGCGTTAAATACGGCGTGCCATATGGTGAGCTTTCATCGCACGTTAAAGAACCCTCAGGTGGGCAAAAGCAATCCATAGACCGACCGCTGCGGCGTCGCTCATGATCTCAGTGGTCACGCGATGTAAACCCCAATTATTATTATTATTATTATTATCAGGGCTGTTGTGACTGTAAGCAACACGGTAGTGTGTCCGCAATCGTGATTACGGTCAGATGGCTGTGGATATTACTGAAATTTCCCGTACTTCTGGTATTGCCTTCCAGCATCCCCCATTATACGTGTTACGCTTGCTGGGAACAACGAATTTTAAGAAACTATTGGTTGCTACAGATATATGCATATGGTGGCACGTGTTGCTGTGCATTGAAGTTCACCAGAGGCCAGGTCTATAGTTCAAATTAGGTTTGTCAATCGGGATATCCCGAATCCCGGGATCCCGGCCAATTTTTGTCATCCCGTAGTCACAGGATTCCTTCGGGAAAATCCTGGGATTTCGTGTGAGCAAACATGACAGGAAAGTCAAACATCTGTAGGCCATCCGATACGGACTCACTCTTTCGTAAGGAAATGGCACTTTTTATGACTGGAGGTAGTAGAGGACAGCTGCTTACACGTGCGTACAGATATTTGCTGACTATCATTCCCTTTAGCGAAGCTGCTGAACGGACCTTCAGGTCGGCAGCCTGTATGTGCACCAAAGTTCGCTCCGAACGGGCACCACCCTGGACGCTCTGTGCTTTCTCATGTCGTGTTTTAACCATTGTACAACGTGATAAGCACGCAGCGTCTGTGTTGTAAACCGCTTACTGTTTTTTTTTGTTTTTCATTCCTGTTCTTTTTTGTTGTTGTTGCTGCTGCTCTTCATTCAAGTGGAATGTTACACCGTTTCAGGAAATTATAAAGTTCATGTTTCCTGTTACTTCTAGTGCAGTGGGAATCGCCTTTTTTTTTTTTCAACTGCAACAGCGAAACGCAGATGAATAAAAAACGAGTGGCATGATCATAGCAAAAAATGAAAAATGTCAAATGTAACCATTTCGCCGTCACTATTTTATCAATGTGGCTACACTACGAATCTTCGAATGCTTTCCTTCAAGAAAAGGTTTAAAGGGATAGTCGCATCCGGAAGCGTGTTCCGGAACTGTTATGGTCACGTTCCCTGTCGTTCATAATGTACGCCGGCAAATTTTCTCCGCACAAATCCACTTGGTTGACTCAGAAACGATTTTTAAATGTTCGCGCTTCCGGCGCGCACGGCAATCCCCGCATGGCGCCGACACTGGATGACGTCACCCGGATAAACCAACCATCAGGAGGCGCTCCTTCCCGTCGGAGTTGGGTGTGTGTCTGAGCGTGCGTCTGACCCGTTTCCTTGTTGTCTTGTCGCGTTTGCTTTGAAGTACTTTGAACCACAGCGTGTGCCCTAGGATTTCACGCCGTTGACGTGCGATGTCACAGTCAGGAAATCGGTGCTACGTGCCCGGGTGCACAAAGACTTATAACGTGAATCCCGAGCTTACGTTTCACCGACCTCGCAATGGCGAGACGATACGAAAGTGGGAGGCAGCGATCGCCAGCCACAACTGTGGTGTGGCCCAAGGATTGAATGTTTCACGCGTCGGTCCCTGTCATTTCGCCGACGACGCCTATTTTGATGAAGATGTACTGCAAGTTCGTCTCGGGCTACGGCAGAAACGGAAGCGGCTGAAGATTGCCGCCGTGCCTACCATATTCGATCAGGAATAAGGGCAGGAACCAGTAACGGAGGTAAGTGACAATCCTGCGTGGTCACAGTTACGCTGCGATGAAAAATATCAGTTGTCACAGTAAACATCATCGCGAACACCTGGCCTCGCCGCCGATTGTAACGTCACACCGGCTACTAATGTACACAAATTATTACAATGATTGCAGCATCCTGACGCAATAGTACGCGTACTCTGGAGAAAAAAAGATTGGTGTGTTGTTGCTGTGCTAATGGTCGACTGTATTATGCAGGAGTAATAACGTAACACTCCCACATGACAGCATTATTCTAATGTTATTGCAGCTAGTGGATGTTTCTGCAGTTCATAGTGTAAGCCTGATGGCAGCATTCAGGGATGTGAAAACATCGCAATCTCTGTTTGGCTACGTCCGAGACACTTCACGTTGCATCAGTATTCGACTGCAGCCTTGTTGCTAATTTCTGGCTCTATTTCAGGCGGCAGCAAGCACGTCAACGGAATCAACTGGATTTGGTATGTTTTGTCAAGAAACGAAAATATTGGAATTCTTTTGCACGTCCCACAAAATAATGGATATGTACGAGCCCTGAAAATTGTCGAGTTCTGTGAAAGGAATCTTGTGTGATGCGGCTGCCAGTGTTTGTAACGTAATGTGGACAGGCAAATAACTGTGCCAGTGAAACAGGGACCGCAAAGGGGAAGATTTATTTGCATAGTCATTTTTATGTTTGTTATTGTACCCGCTAGGCCCTCAACGTATTCTTTTGAGTGTTAATACTCAAGGCCATATTTCAGATGCGGAGGTCATGGCTGAAGCAAGTGCTGGGGACCCACTTCCCACTTCACAGCGCATCTCACAAGGGGGTTGTTATGCCCTGATTCCAGGAAGAGGAAAACAAAGGACACAGACTTGCATAGCGTATTAGTACACCAGATATGGATCTGACAACATAAACCCTCCTAACATTCCTGTGGCAGCATACCTGTAACCACCCAGACTTCACACCACATTGATTTAAAACCACAGCACAACATAATAAAATAGCTTAGATTTATTTGCCTCCCATACATAATGGGAGGCAAATAAACCTAAGCTATTTTGTTATTCCCACTCCGTCATACTCCACTGTACAATAAATCGATACAATTATAGGGTCATTCTTTATTCCCGTCACTACACCACATTGACAATCTGCACAGAGTTCAAAATATTCCCACCTCGGCACTAACTTAGTGCAGTACAGTCTGGATTTGATGCCAGAGCTAATACCGCCACGTGTAGTAGTTTTTGCTGTACAGACTGGTAGACAGTCTGCTGACTGCAACTGGAGATACAGAGTGACAAGACAAAACATCCCCCACACTGCAATGACGAAAAGGCGAAAATTTTGCTGACATTGGCACACTACGTGTAAATGAGCCCTTGGTCATCCCCCATGCCTCCCATCAGAGGTTTTCGAGGATACTATAGGTGTGTGGTGTACGGATAAACCTATCCGTACACCACACACCTATAGTACAGATAAACCCATCCGTACACCACACACCTATAGTATCCTCGAAAACCTCTGATGGGAGGCAAGGGGGATCACCAAGGGTCTCATTTACACGTAGTGTGCCTATGTCAGCAAAATTTTCGTCTTGCCACTACAAGTCTCCAGTTCCAGCCATCAGTATGCACCAGCTTGTCTCTCTTGTCAAGACACCCAGCCTTGATAAGACGTAGATCGGAACTCCCTCCTGATTGCTCGCACAACGCATCCAGGAACCTGTCGTCTGTTCCTTGGACCAAGGTATCCCCAGACCCAGCTTCTGAATGACGAGTATGCCGTGAACCTCAGGCAGCTGGAAAAGACAACTCCACATGACATTTCGTTTTGTTTAGCATCGTATCCTGTGGGCATTTGCTTACCTGCCAAATCTCCCGCAGTGTTGGGAAGACAATGGCCAGAACAGACGCTATCCCAACCTTGGAGTTCAAAGCCTGTGCATTCCTTCCTTCTTTCCAGGGTCTCCCGCAATTTGAATGTGGAAGGTTGGCAGGTGTGGAACATAGTACAACAGAAAAATGTCCGCCTTTCAGGATGAGCCCGATTTGAACTGCTAACTCCCTCCCAAACCAGCTTCCCTCCAATTTTGGCAAAATCCAATTTCTCCCAAAATGTGTTAGTCTTACGTTCTTCAGTAACATGCTTCCCCCCTTCATTGGCACCTCAAATGCTTCTGTTTTCAGACTTGTAAGGCTTTCCTTCGGAGTTTAAAATTCCTACTGGATATCTGTCAATCAATCAGTGTTTTGTGTTGCCAATCATGCCATGGCTAACTGGCATAATTGAGAGCATGTCGAGACTAGCTGAGGTGGCTGTGTTGCTTCACTTTTCCTAATGGAATTGTTGGACCAGGATTCTCTGGATCGTTCCACGGCTGTCGTCCACGCTTATGATTTATGGGGGAAAAACTTGTGTAGGCCAAAAAGCTGCTGAGAATAGTCGCCCTTTTGTATACAGCTCTTGTCCACTTTAGGTGCGACAATTTGCATAACCAACAGCACCCGAGTTTACCCTTCCGAATCTTGATGGGGGGTCATTTAAACCGAAAAATGTATTACGATCGTAATCATATAGCAAACGGGAGAGCACTGCAGCAGGCTTACCTGTGGTCCTGGGGATTGAGTCGCCTAAAATGTTGATCATAGCAGCAGAATTGAGGCGCGTACACCACTAGAAGCTCTCTACGGAGGCAGATGTCCCTGAGTAATGGTTGTTGTGTTATGCACTGCACGGCGGCACTGTTGCACATTTCTACCACCCTGGCAACAGAATGGCAACACAGGCGCTCGTCGGGCTCCTGTGGGTCGCAGACTCCACACAGACACCTGCCGATTTGAACATTCTAAACTGTTTCGCACATCCGACGGCAACCATGCAAAGAGATACGTCACCTAAAAATGTCATCCCGGGGGTAGCCGCAGCCACATCTCGTGGATGGTCGGCGGGTTCCAGAGGCATTGGGTCCGTAGAGTATGGGTCATCATCCAGCATTAACTCGTCGCCGCTACCGCTAACATGTTCGTCAGAATCTCCCCCAAACAGAGAAACATCACTCTCGTTTTCCGACTCCGTGTTTGCTCCCTTCGCTTCGCGATCGCCAATCAGGCGCGCGGCTCGCATTTGCCCAGGGCGCACGCTGATTGGCCTTATCCGGGTGACGTTTGCTCCCACTTTTAGAGAGCGAGGGCGCAAGCATTCCGGTTTCTTTTTCATCGGATTGCGCGAAAAGTACGCCGCGGATCGAAATGGTATTTTCGGGCCCCCTTAAGTGGTCGGCAAGGAATTAGAATTCGCATTAGTTTCGAATTGACCTCGGAGAATGCGACTGTCCCTTTAATTGACAAAGCGCGCCTGAACTGCGCACAGCGCGCAGTCACTTGAGGTTGACAGACTTGGAAGTAGAGTCCTGCACGGCTCGCGGGACCTACAGGCACCCGCTGGTGACCCGCACGTTGTTACGGGTAGCCAGTCTAGGTTTTCAGTGTCGTGCGGGCGTGTTAACGGTGGAGTGGGCAGCGGGTCAGGTGAGGTGGACACATTTTACCTAAACACTATGAGAAAGCACACCGAGCTGCTCAATTTCTTATGCATATGTACTGCAGTCGCTCGAAATATCATGTAAAACGTCTCTGAAAGCGCGGTACAAACGCTTACACCGTTAGGGTGCAACAGCGCTCGTGTGGCCCTTTTTGTCCATGTCGCGTTTCGTATCATCATGCCTCAAGTCACAGCAGCATTTGCCCCCCCCCCCCCCCGCTCTGCCCTGAAGTCGTACAAGAAACCATGCACGCAGACATATCTAATCATCAGGCGTAGACCAGGGAGTACGCTCAGTTTACTCTTCAACGTTCATCGCGTTGCGGGTAGCGGGTCGGGTGATCTTTAAAAAAAAAAAAAAGAAGGCTGGGGGGGACGTATGGGGGGCTAGTCTCAATTGGTAACGGGACGCGGGTTGCGTGTCGGGTGGGGATTTAAACGTGCGGGTACAGGTCGGATGCGGGTGAAATAATTCTGACCCGCGCCGGCCTGTACTTTGAAGCACCGTCTGAACTCGTCACAATACAGAAATCCCGTCGCGGGATCCTGTATTGACCACAAAGAATCCCGAAATCCCCCAGGGAGTGCAAAAATGGCCCGGGTTGACAACCCACATTCCAATGTAACTTTCATATATTTTTCATATATTATTTAATTTTCATATATTTTCAAAGTCACCATGGCCTACACGTGCGTACAGATACTTGCTGACTATCATCAACGTCAAAGTCACCATGGTGACTTTGACTATAATTCGTCCAACGTCATTTATGCCATTCAGTGCAACACGTGTCAAGCACGATACGTAGGTCAAACCAAAACATATTTTTGGATCAGGTTCAACAACCACTGGTCGGACGTTAATAAAAAGCTAAATCTTCCTGTTTCTCGTCATTTCAAACAGCCTGGTCATTCAATAAATGACGACACCCTTTTTATTCTTCGATCTAACTTTAGCTCCGATAGAGGCAGGGATCAACGCGAGTCTTACCTCATTTGCAAATTTCAATCGATCATTAACGAAGATCCCGGTGTACTTTCAACAGTAAAGAATCTGGTCGTCTAGATCAGATATACTTTCCTTTTTTTCTTTTATTTTTCCTCTTTTTTTTCTTGTCAGCGACGGCCTCAGTACAGCTCACCCTGAGCTGGCTTCTCAAGACAAATGACATCACCACCCGGACTTGACCTTGCGGAATGTTCCAGAATATGACTCACGGACAACTGCTACGTGGCATACTTGCACCGATTGTGACGTCATTTACAGGACCTATTTAAGCAATGTGCAACTCTTGTACAGTGCTGGACAAAAGTTCACAGAAGGCGCAACCTGCGTATTTTCTCTGTGCAGATACACCCTAGCGGCGAGCGGAAGCAGGCGAGTTCACTCGTTCAGAGGGATGGTGCTTCTGGCGACCCACCGTGGTAGTAGTGGTAACTTTGCTTTTGAAATGGTTTTGTTTTCGCTCTACTGCACCGAGCGCGAGTTGCTATCGCGGGAAGAGAGTCTCTCCGCTATCGTAGTGACAACGGGGCGTGAAGATGAACGCAGACGACAACAGGCTGCAGTAATCTTGGTTTCTTTTCTTCACCTCTTTTTATTCGACAAAATATAAGAAAACAGCGCGTATCCTTGCGCACAAACAAAAGGGAAAAGAGGGATTCGATACTCTTTTAATACTTTGTCGGCCCCCCTTTCGCAGCAGTAGCGGAGGCCATGCGTACAGGCATGGATTCATATAGCCGACGGACAAGGTCCACGTCTCCACGTAGTAAGGGCCACTCTGCTTCTATAAATTCCCAGAGTGCATCTTGCTCCTCGTAGGCGTCCGTGTCTTCCTTATTCTATCCTTCAGGATTTCCAAGATGTTTTCGATAACGTTTAAGTCCGTGCATTGCGCAGGCCATGTCAGCTGTTTAACGCCGAGGTCGTCGAGAAGGCGTTGGACAGTCTTGCCTCAATGGACGGAGCTGCCATCGTGCTGGAAATGGTAGCACCCATCCGGGAACAGCCAGTCCAGAGCATAGGGGCGCACGCAGTGCCCTCTCGACGACCTCTGCCTAATGCAGCTGACATGGCCTGCGTAGAGCCCGGACTTAAACATTATCGAAAACGTCTGGAGCATCCTGAAGAATAGAATGAGCAATAGACGGACGCTTATAAGGAGCAAAGGTGCACTCTGGGAATTTATAGAAGCGGAGTGGTCCTTAGTACGGGAAGACGTACCTTCTCCCTCGGCTATACGAATCTGTGTGCATAGCGTCCGTTATTGCTGCGAAAGGAGGGCTCACAAAGTATTAAAAGAGTATCGTATGCCCCTTTCTCTTTTTGTTTGTTCTCAAGGCTACACGCTCTTTCCCAAGCAGCACAATGTACTGAAAGTCGAGTGCAATAGGGGTGGACGGTATGTGTCTTATCGATGTTCCTTAGTTTCACGAGTCTGTTCAAGGCCTTCCACCTACCCGTCCACCCCTATTGCACCCGACTTTCAGTACATTGTGCTGCTTGGGTTACTTCTGCTTTTGCCGAATAAAAATTAGATAAAAAGAGCTAGGCCACTACAGCCCGTTGTCGTCTCATTTCATCTTAGCACCTTGTTATCTCTACGATAGCGGAGAGACTCCCTTCCCGCGATTACAGTGTTCTAGAAGGGTAACATAGTGGGAAGAGGACCGGCCCACTACCCAACGGCAGCTGAGCCAAAAAAAAAGAGCGGACGGCCACGTGTGGCGCCGCTGTTGACAACCCGAGCCGCTGGAGTGGAAAATACCGAGGGTGCCTGGTCGATGTGATACTTCTGTGCTTCCGTTCTGTTGCCTATGTTTTTCAAGCGCCTTCCTTCAACATGTGCACTTGTGAAAGGAACGACTGGTGAGCTCTGAGGGAGAGGAGAAAGAAGACGGACACGGGGGAGGGGGGACTGGGTACCCCGGCAAACGCTTGGAGGATGGCAGGAAACTTTCCCTTTTCCCCGCACCAAAGGACGTAGAACGGAGACGATTATGGGCATAGGCGTCTGAAGGTGGGGGCAGGGGGGGTCAGCCGCCCCCCTGACCAAAGACTAGGGGGAGGCGACGCCTTCCCACCACTTTTCGCGAGTGCCGCGTGCCTCTTACGGTACTGAGCGGCAATCCGGAAATAAGCCGCGAGCTTACATAATTCAGAGCTGTGGTTTCCGCACAACGTACAATTTAAAAAGCGATGAAACCCGTGCTGTTTGGTGGTACATATTAAAAGCGATAAAACCCTAGTGCGGGGGGACACGAGAAGACGTCACACACACGAAGCACTGAAACACAGCGCTTCGTGTGTGTGCCGTCGTTTGGTGTCCTTTGCACTGGGGTTTTATAGCCTACGACTTCTCTGGGTTGCATTTTTATAAGTGCAGAACAGAAGCAGAATATTTGTTATATTGTGCCTCTGCTGCAGTGGCACTGCTTTTTCACAATTTTCATCGGGGTTACCACTACCGACTGCTATTGAAAGTACTGAGACTTATACCTAGAGATGGGGCTGCAAAAGTCGTCTGAGCAAGTTCGTGAAACCAAATACACGTGTGTGATTTGGATCGTGCATACCTGGGGGACCAGGTACGACAAACAGAATACGACTAATTGAGGTCCATATAGGAGCATGTTGCTTTCTTGAAAAACATCTGCCCCTTTTTGTCGAAACGTACCTTCTGATAAATGTTGATGCCGTACCTCAGGTGGGCACCCTCAGGAACCCTCAGGTGGGCAAAGACAATCCACAGACCGACCACGCTCATGATCAGAGTTGTCTCGCGCTGTAAAGCCATGAATTATTACTACCATGTGTCATTCATATTCCATTCTTAAACCGTTCCCACCATTCTATTCCTATTTGCGATGCAGACGGGGTGATTCCGGGATAATTTCACTAGAGCAATGCCTGTCCTTCAACCCTAGTTTCTTCTTTTTTTTCGATTCCAACTGTCAGACGCGGGACCCAGCGACTGTTGCGTGAGGGAGATAATTGACAGTTTTGGCGCCTGAAAACTGGCGTCATCAAGAAGACCTGGACGTGACCAGTACTATACGAGAAGTCACGCCCTCGACATATTTTTGCCTGTTTTATTCCAACTATTCATGTAGATAGGCTAAAAAAATCGTTGGTACGATTTTTTAACCATAACTATTAATGACCATTTGCAGTTTCCGCTAGCGGTTTGTTCATTCTGCAGTCACTATTATTCCTTGAGGTCAGCGGATAGGCTGCAGAATGCGCTCTTTGGCCTCCTGCGGCGCGCTCGCGACGAGCTTGGGACTCCTGTCTCACCTGAAACGTCTACGACAGGTGAAAAGGCGTTGTGAAAAGCATATGGCACCGAGAACGCGTACAGTTCACATGGAGCGCTGCTCAGACGCGCTTGGGGTAGCTACACGTGCGCCGCGCCGCGGCATCCACTCGATAATCTTCAGAGGGGGAGCACCGCATTTGCCACTATATCCTTCTAGAGCACTGTACAGCGATAGCAACTCGCGCTCGGTGCAGTAGAGCGAAAACGAACCTATTTCAAAAGCAAAGTTACCACTATACCACGGTGGGTCGCCACAAGCGCGCTCTTCCATTCCCCTGAACGAGTGACCCGCTAGCCGCTAGGGTGCCTTTACCTAGAGAAAATACGCCGCTCGCGCGTCCCGTAAACTTTTGTCCAGCACTGTACTTCTTTTGTCCAGACGAAGACAGTGCCACTGTCGAAACGTCGACCGTTCTTTTAAACGTTTCAATGCATATTATAATCTATGTGTTAAATTACTCATTAAATAAATTGTTTGTAAGTCAAAAGTCGCCATTCCAGTACTGGACAGCTGTTTCGGCCTTCTTGGGCCTTATCAGCAGTACGCAGGCAGGCAACGTTTGAGCGAATGGCGTCAGCAGGTCACGAAACACGTGATTCATCCCGTCAGTGTGAGCAAAGTCATCATTTAAAGCGCAGTGCAAAGCCAGTGTAGTATACTAGGGGAAAAAAAAATAGCCGGAGCTCTTTGGCTGCACGTATAGCCAAAGAGCAAAAATACTCCAAAAGCCGGGAGACGACATAACTAGACAAAACAGTATAGAACTCGGACGTTTCGTCCGTCATGCGACGGACGTCATCAGTGCCAAACTGAATGAGAGATGACACAACCGGTCGCTATTTAAGGAGATGGGAGTATTGTTCGGGAAGGGGGCCTCGGTTTTTGTTACAAACTGAGGTGTCGCTGGGCCAAGTCTCTAGAAGCTTTCTGGGTCCCCATCTTTGTTCTCGAGCCAAGGTCACTGCGTTTTCGAAGTCAAAACAATGTCCCGTGTCCCAACAATGTTCTGTAAGCTCCGTCTTAAACCGTGTGGCGTGCGTCGCGCTCTTTATGTCCCGCTTGTGTTCTTTGAAACGAGTGTTCCGTTTCCTGCCTGTCTCCCCAGTGTAGCACGTGTCACAGTCTTAGCATTGTAGTTTGTAGACTACTCCAGATTGGTCTTCCGGGGGGACGAGGTCCTTCGGTTTTGATATGAGACTTCGGAGTCTGACATGCGGTTTGAACGTAGTCCTGATATTCAACGGAAGCAAAGCCAGCGGATACATTCATTCGTCTTTGACATAGGGGATGACAACGCGTGTCTGACGGGTGCGGTTCTCGTCCTGCGGTGCAGATGCTTGCATGCGTTTGCGAGTGTCCTCAATAAAATTGCGTAGGTAGCTACGTTTGTCCAAGTAATCGGCGATCGTCTCGTCCTCAGAAGCCCGTAACTCGGAGCAAGATGATAACTGTTCAAATCGGTGAGATAATGTTCGTACCACACTCCGTTTGTGTTCCGTGGGGTGGTGCGAGTCAAAACCAAGGAAACTGCCGGTATCACAACAATACTTCCCGAACAATACTCCCATCTCCTTAAATAGCGACCGGTTGTGTAATCTCTCATTCAGTTTGGCACTGATGATGTCCGTCGCATGACGGACGAAACGTCTGAGTAAACTTTGTTATTTTGTTATGTTAAGTCGGAGTTCTCTACTTTTTTGTCTAGCCAAAGAGCTATTTTTTTCTCATTAAATATATTGGCTTTTGTTAACTTTCCTGTAATCTGTCGTCCACATCTTATTATTTTACTTCGATATATATATATATATATATGTATACTTCCCCTACTTTCGTCTTCTGTCTCCCATTTATTTCAACTATAATTACGTAGCCGTCCGATCCAACTCCAACTTTTCAAGATATATATATATATATATATATATTAGAGTGATAATAAACGGTAGGGGGAATGAAGAATGAAACGATGAAAGATGAAAGTCACTCAAAAGGTTAGCCAGATGTAGGAATCGAACCCACATCTTCTGGATTACCGGTCCAAGGCTCTACCAATTGAGCAAAGCTAACACGCCTCTCCAGCGACTTTCGGGGTGCGTCATCTGAAGGGACGACA
This sequence comes from Ornithodoros turicata, assembly GCF_037126465.1. Taxonomy (NCBI): domain Eukaryota; kingdom Metazoa; phylum Arthropoda; class Arachnida; order Ixodida; family Argasidae; genus Ornithodoros; species Ornithodoros turicata. Next base: position 214,348,933 of record NC_088201.1, on the reverse strand, counting down.
AACCAGCCACTCACTCTCACTCACCCTCCTTTCACTCTTACATTTTTTGCTCACTCATACACACATTCATACGACGGAAATCGACGCAAGCGGCACCTGCTGAACAAGAGAGAAACCCTTCTATGTTGTTCCAGCCTCAGAACATCAGTTTCTGCCTTGTTAAACGGTAGGAGCAATTTATTTATTTACACGTGGTAACAAGACTTTCGTGCACGAGACTGCACTTCTTCAGGTTACAAAAATATGAACATGGCACAGGAACATATGTACAGTTGACGAAGGAGTTTTCGTATGAGAGGGTAACAAGGTGGTGGAAATGATGTAAATACAGCTAAAAATGAAAAGAACATAAATATATACGAAGGGGTATCAGAAGCGCAACATAACGCGAGTCCAAAGGCTTTTACACGGGAAACGAGAACGCATGTAGGTAACGTTCCAGGAATTAAGGATAAAAACGGGGGTTATGGCGACGGAATGAGGACACAGGTGCGGAGTACAAATGTGACCAGTGGACCGTGAGAACGTGAAAACAGAGGTGGGGGTCTCAGGAGATAGTCAAACGAATAGAATATGAAAAAAAAAAAAACAACACGCAAACTGTAAAACAACTCAACATTTTCCTTTCCATACTCTCTTCGTTTGACTCTCTCCTGAGACCCCCACCTCTGTCTTCACGTTCTCACGGTCCACTGGTCACCTTTGTACTCCGCACCTGTGTCCTCATTCCGTCGCCATAACCCCCGTTTTTATCCGTAATTCCTGGAACGTCACCTACATGCGTTCTCGATTCCCGTGTAAAAGCCTTTGGACTGGGTTATGTTGCGCTTCTGATACCCCTTCGTTTGTATTTATGTTCTTTTCATTTTTACCTGTATTTACACCCTTTCCATCACCTTGTTAACCTGTCATAAGAAAACTCATTCGTCAACCGTATATATGTTCCTGTACCATGTTCATATTTTTGTATCCTGAAGAAGTGCAGTCTCGTGCACGAAAGTCTTGTTAGCATGTGTAAATAAATAAGCTGCTCCTACCGTTTAATATCACTCTTTGATTTACTCATCACCGGCAACTTGACATCACCTATTTTTCTGTCGTTATACCTTCTTATATATATTCAATAAGAATCAGAAGTGGAGACACTGCTTCTACAGCAAAAGTCATAAAATCGGGACTTTATTGAAAACTAAGAGGGGGTGCTCGTCGTGGGGTATTCGACAGCGCTGTCTTCAACAGGATTGGGGTATATGGTGACGCACGACAATTCCAAAGAATGAGAGGGGAATATGTACAAGGGGAGAGGACAGCCCACGTGGTTTGTCAAAAAAAGGTAAAAGGGTACAATCAATCACAGGCAGTCATGTTCCTCATCGGAGGGTAATGATTTCCTTGGGTGACCAACTGGGGAGTCTGAAAGAGATATAAAAAAGTGTATGTATTGTGAGAGGATTAGGAATTTAGGTTGCGATCAGTCTTTGATATATCTTTCAGACTCCCCAGTTGGTCACCCAAAGAAACCATTGCCCTCCGAAGAAGAACATGACTGCCTGTGATTCATTGTAGCCTTTTACTTTTGTTTGACAAACCACGTGGGCAAAAGATGCGCACGGCAGAGAGCGTAGGCTCCAACATAGTTGTGACGCGAGCTGAGTGTGAAGGCTCACGTTTTGCTGCAAAGCCCGAAGAGGTTCAAGAGGCAATATGCAAGGCTGCAGTTGATGACGAGGCGTCATATTAGCTGAAAAATTACGATACACTGTCAAAATTTGGAGCTTGCAACGATGTTGGACAGGACTTCAAACTCGATAGCAGTGATGTCGTTCAAGAAAGTGCAGCAAATGCGGAGGACACATTTACTCAACAAGTCGAAAATCTGACAGAAGACGAAAATAATCGGTTCACCACCGATAACCTCTCGGAGTGTGTTACGTAGGACTCGACAAAGGATGGTGAAAATGATAGACCAACGTTATCGGTGTCCGAGGGGTCCTCCGTCAGTGGGAGAAGCTCCAGAAGTATCTAAGCGGTCTTTCCTGAAACTCTATAGCGTGAAGCAGTCCCCCTTTCGTCGGCAAAGTGCGAACGATGAATTTCACATGGCTTAAAACAGATACTGGAGGGTGTGAAGAGAGAGTGCGCAAGGAATGCCGTCCAAGACGAGCACAAAACTGCTACGAGCTCAGGGATGCGCTATTCCCTCAATTTATTTAAAAATAGCCTCCAAGGAGCAGTTCAGAGATGTACCTGGACAGCCTGAATGCGTCACCCCGTGAGTATGATGTGCACGTATATAGTAATGTCCAGTGCTGCTATGCGACTACATTGACCAAGTCTCTCCTGAATGACCTTGACGTCTTCCTAAAAATTTCAGTCCCATCAGAAGTACGCTGGGATCGGCCGGTTCCTGAACCAAGTCAGCAGATCAGAAGGATAAATTATTGCGACAGTAGAGTCCCATTCGAACAACATTCCTCCGGAACAAGATGAACGGATGTCGGCTAATGGCGAGAAAATTATCACCCATTTCTCCAGAGACGTCTACTTCTAGGGGAGAACATGTATGATCCCTTCGTGAACTACTCCAGCATGGTGATACGGGAACCGCCCGATGCTGACAATATTCTGATAACACACGAATGACCTTCATCGACACAGTTCTGCGCTCCTGTTTTTAAATCCGCTAGCGTCTATCCCATAAGGTCCATATGATAAAGCACGGGTATTCTAAACAGAACGTGTAGTGCAGAAGCCGTGAAGCTCAACGGTTCGGAAGCTTCCGATGGCTGCGGCAGGGAGTGTTAATGTTATACCACCCGAACACCACTTGGGGCATTACCGGTAACACTGTTCGTGAGCTGGTCTCCTTGATTGTTAGTGCATTTAATTACGTTGCCCATCTTCCATGACACCGTGGTTCCGAAGCCTCCGATGGCCTGTCTGCAGTTTGTTTCTGACGGAGAGAGTTAAGGAAGGAGTTTAAGGGGTCATCCGCTGATCTCGCATCTGCGCGCTCCGTTTCTGTTTTGTTTGCCATTAAACGTTGCCCATCTTGTATTATACAGATCCCTTCTTTATATTCGTGCACAGAATATTTACAAGAAACATGCCGAAGTGTTCGATTCTATGACACATGAACCATTGTAGATTCATGACGCTGCGATTGGTAACGTATGGCGAAACGCTGAGAATTGGATATTGGAAGGTATACTAGAAATACGCAGTTTGTATTAACACCCAGACCCTACCCACCCCACGTGTCCAAGGTATATTCTGCATATTATATATATATATATATAATATTTTGTCCTGACGAAGACAGTGCCACTGTTGAAACCTCGACCGTTCTTTTATAATCTATGTGTTAAATTACCCATTAAATAAATTAGGTTTTGTTAACTTTCCTGTAATCCGTCGTCCACGTCTTATTATTTTACTTATATATATATATATATATATATAGAACAAATAGGTTAATATATCAGACGGCTACGAAGTTGAATAAAAGTGAAATAATAAGACTTGGACTACAGATTACAGGAACGTTAACAAAAACTAATTTATTTATTGGGCAATTTAACACATAGATTAAAGAAAGGAATGGTCGACGTTTCGACAGTGGCACTGTCTTCGTCAGGACAAAAAAAGTCGACCATTCCTTTTTTTAATCTATGTGTTAAATTGCCCAATAAATAAATTAGTTTTTGTTAACGTTCCTGTAATCTGTAGTCCAAGTCTTATTATTTCACTTTTATATATATATATATATATATAACGACCCAAATCCAACTCTTCAAGATATATATATATATATATAATTATATATTAGTTGTGGAAGGAAAAAAACGCGAACAACAGAGTTTAGGGAAGTTAGGAACACTAGTTCATTCAACGGGCAGAAATTAAAAGTTGAATGACTAAAAGAGGTCGGCGTTTCGACAGTGGCACTGTCTTCGTCAGTACAAAAGATGCGCAGGCGGTTACAGATTGCTTAAATGGGTTTCGTATATGACGTCATCATCGGTACAAGGCACGCCACAGGCGGTTGTCGGTGAGTCAGGTACGGGAATATTCCAGAAGGTCAAGTCCTGCTGGTGAGGTCATTCTCCTTTGGTCCCTCTCCGTTTTGGGGGAAAAATACCTGGGCAGGGTGAGTGCTGCTTCGGACTTTGCCGAAAAAAAAAAACACGCGAAAGGAACAGAAAGAAACAAGCTCAACTAGGCGGCCAGACTTCTTACCGTTGACAGTGCTCCGAGATCTTCGTTAATGGTTGATTGAAATTTGTGAATGAGATAAGATTCGTGTTGTTCCCTGCATCGATCTGAGCTAAAATTTGACTGGAGAATGAAAAATGACACATTATTTAGGGAATGACCTGGTTGTTTGAAATGGCGAGAGACCGGAAGGTTTGGCTTTTTTGTAACGTCACACCGGTGGTTGTTGAACCTGATCCGAAATTATGTTGTGGTCTGACCTACGTATTGTGCTTGGCACATGTCGCACTGAATGGCATAAATGACGTTAGATGAATTACAGTGAAAGTCACCACTAATTTTGACGGAAAAATTAGAATTAGTGCTTTGAAGTACTTGGGCGCTTTGCATTAATTTGCATATTTGACACCTGCGACCATCGCACGGGCGGCAGCAGGTTCCTCGATGTGCTGGCTGGCTAACCTTAGAGCTAACTAGATTATCGTGCAGGCTGCAAAGCCCGTTCACCATCACCACCACCACCACCGTGCAGGTTGCGCGCGCGCCTGTACGTTACCCGTGGTGGCTGAGGGAAAATCTGTCCCAAGCGCTCAGATTGGAGAAGGATGCTGTGGCGACGGTTTAGTATAGTGTTAACGCTTGGAATATTCCTGCTAAATGTTAAGATGAGGTTTACCGAACTATTATCCAACATGCGTTTGTGGTTTTGGAACAGGGCTTTGCGATCTGCTTTGCGGGCTCTGTTTAGTGCGTCGTCAACCAAATTAGGTGGAAATTGGCGATTGATGAATGTTTGTTTAAGTTCAGCTAGATTCCTGCTCAGGTCGTCGTCACTGGAGCAGATACGCCTGTACCGACGTGCCTGGCTGTAAGGGATGGCAAGTTTAGTATGACGCGGGTGACAACTGTTAAATCCAAGGTACTGTTGAGAGTCCGTAGGTTTACGGAACAGGTTTGTGGACAATACCCTGTTGGTTAACTTTACCTGGACATCTAAGAAGTTGACAGTGAAAGCGGAATACGAATGGGTGAACTTGATGGCGGGATGTGCTTGGTTAAAGTCGCTGGTAAACGTGATTAGGTCATCTTCTGAGTGTGGCCACACCATGAAGATGTCGTCGAGGAACCGCTTGTAAAGCGTGGGCTTCTTTACGCGCTTGGACAGAAATTCGTGCTCAAGAGCTCCCATAAAATATTTGCGTAGTTTGGTGCCATTTTTGTACCCATAGCCATGCCATAAACTTGCAAGTAGTGCTTACCGTCAAATTCGAAGTTGTTATTTTTCAAAGTAAGATTGAGAAATGTGCATAGGACACACCGATCGTAGGAGGTATCAGAATATTTTGAAAACGCCCTTTCAGCTGCAGCAATGCCATCTTCGTGGGGGACGTTAGTATACAGAGATGAAACGTCTAGCGTGACTAGGAAGCTGGAAGGAGGAGGTTGACATTTACTTAGTACTTGAAGAAAGTGATTGATATCCTTAATGTAGGATGGTAGTCGCGGAGGTATATCTTTAAGAAGGTGGTCTACAAAGCTTGACATGTTCTCAGTAGCTGTACCGTTGCATGAAACTATGGGGCGCCCTGGAATTCCAGGTTTGTGGATTTTAGGGAGCATGTAAAACCTGCCCGTTATGGTAGATGGGTTGAAATCCAGCGAACCGGTAGAGATGTAGGAAGGGAGTTGCGTCAGGACAGAAGCAAGTCCTGAGGAAGCTGTCCTGAGGCAACTCCCTTCCTGCCCATTATGGGGTTTTTGGAGAGTAGATAGTCGTACAGGGCGGTATCTATCATTTTTCTTGCCTTTAGAGGTTTTAGACGGCGGATAACATCTGCTGTAATTTTCTCCTTAGGGTCAGCCTCGAGGAGTTTGTAAAATGATGTGCACGATAGTTGTCAAAGATCTTCGTTAACGTAATTGTTTTTCTCCATTACCACGATTGCACCGCCTTTATCAGCTTTTTTGATGATCTGATAAGCCCTGTTCCAAAACCACAAACGCATGTTGGATAATAGTTCCGTAAACCTCATTTTAACATTTAGCATCAATATTCCAAGCCTTAACAATATATTAAACCGTCACCACAGCATCCTTCTCCAATCTGAGCGCATGGGACAGATTTTCCCTCAGCCACCGCGGGTAACGTACAGGCGCGCGAGCAACATGCACGATAATCTAGTTAGCTGTAAGGTTAGCCAGCCAGCACTTCCAGGAACCGGCTGCCGCCCGTGCGATGGTCGCAGGTATCAAATATGCAAATTAATGCAAAGCGCCCACGTACTTAAAAGCAAGAATTCTAATTTTTCCGTCCAAATTTTTGGTGACTTTGACTGTAATTCATCTAACGTCATTTATGTCATTCAGTGCGACATGTGCCAAGCACAATACGTAGGTCAGACCAAAACATCATTTCGGATCAGGATCAACAACTGCCGATCTGACATTACAAAAAAGCCAAACCTCCCGGTCCCTTCATTTCAAACAACCAGGCCATTCCCTAAATAATGTGTCACTTCTCATTCTCCAGCCAAATTTTAGCTCAGACCGGCGCAGAGAACAACGGGAATCCTATCTGATTCACAAATTCCAATCAACCATGAACGAAGATCTCGGAGCACTGTCAACGGTAAGAAATCTGGCCGCCAAGTTGAGCTTCTTTCTTTCCGTTCCTTTCGTGTTTTTATTTTCGGCAAACTCCGAAGCAGCACTCACGCTGCCTAGGAATTTTCCCCCAAAACGGAGAGGGACCTAAGGAGAATGACCTCACCACCAGGACTTGACCTTCTGGAATATTCCCGTACCTGACTCACCGACAACCGCCTGTGGCGTGCCTTGTACCGATGATGACGTCACATACGAAACCTATTTAAGCAATCTGTAACCGCCTACGCATCTTTTGTCTTGACGAAGACCGTGCCACTGTCGAAAGGTCGACACCTTTTTTTATTCAGCTTTTAATTTCTGTCCATTAAATGAACTAGTGTTTCTAACTTCCCTAAAATCTGTTGTCCGCGTCTTTTTCCTTCCACAACTGTACAACTTCGTGGCCGTTTGATTTTTGTACTTCCCTCGACCTATATACAGGGTGTCCACGCTAAGTGTGAACAGATATTTTTAAAAATATATCAATCACTTTTTCCGAGGTGAAATCAGTTGCAATATAGCATATGCTGAAGGGCACTCCCTAGGGGGCATTAACAGACTCCTAAGGCAATGTCTTAATTAACTTTCAATAATTAACTTTTTAATTATAAAAGCTACGAAGTTGCTCCAATGAGAACATCTGATCTCTTCGGTCACCAGATACCAAAGTGGTTTTCAGAACAAAAGTCCGTTCGATAGATCGTCCGCAACAAATTCGTGAAGAAACGCCATTTTTTTCTTTATTTTATTCATTGGGCATCTCTAGAGACGCGTCTTTCCTTCGCCCCCAATACGAGAGGATGAAAGAGCACACTATCGCCTCTTGCGTCCTGGAAAAAGATTAAAAGAAAGCAGAAAATGCAGCCCAAGATAAGGGCAGTCGCGATAGAGTCACCCGATAGATTTGGGTTTTTGTTTTGTTTCCGCAAGTTAAAGCTAATCTTCGACGCATGAGGCGGCACTGTGCTCTTTCACTCTCTCACACTGGGGGTAAAGGAAAACCGCTTCTTCGAAGATGCGCAATAAACCAAATAAAGAAAAAAATGGCGTTCCTTCACGAATTTTTTGCGGACGATCTACCGAACGGATTTTTGTTCTGAAAACGGTTTTGGTATCTGGGGACCTAAGAGATCAGATGTTCTCATTGGAGCAACTTCGTAGCTTTTATAATTAAAAAGTTAATTATTGAAAATAAATTAAGACATTGCCTTAGGAGTCTGTTAATGCCCCCCTAGGGAGTGCCCTTCAGCATATGCTATATTGCAATTGATTTCATCTCGGAAAAAGTGATTGATTTATTTTTTAAAAAATCTGTTCACACTTAGCGTGGACACCCTGTATATATATATAGAAAAGTTTGAGTTGGGTCGGACGGCTACGTAATTATAGTGAACTTTGAAATAAATGGGAGACAGAAGACGAAAGTAGTGGAAGTAACAAAAAAGGGTTTATTAAAAGTTAAAAATTATAGAAGTTAGGGAGGATGTCTAAGTTACGGCGGAAGCTCCGCCTTCTTCGGGACGACATAGCTATATGTCAAGCTTTAGGTATTTCGTCCCGAAGAAGGCGGAGCTTTCGCCGTAACGTAGACATCCTCCCTAACTTTTAATAAACCCTGTTTTGTTACTTCCCCTACTTTCGTCTTCTGTCTCCCATTTATTTCACCGTTCACTATATATATATATATAAGTTGAAATAAACGAATGCGGTTGACCACGAAAAATAAAGGTATTCAATAAAGATCAGAAGTGGAGACGGTGCTTCTACAGGACAAGGAATAAAAGGGGAACTTTATTAAAAACTACGAGGGGGTATTCGACGTTTCGACAGCAGCTGTCTTCAATACTGTTGAAGACAGCGCTGCTGTCGAAACGTCGAATACCCCCTCGTAGTTTTTAATAATGTTCCCCTTATATTCCTTGTCCTGTAGAAGCACCGTCTCCACCTCTGGTCTTTATTGAATATATATATATATATATATATATTATTCTTTTTTAATCTATGTGTTAAATTGCAAATTAAATAAATTAGTTTTTTAACGTTCCTGTAATCTGTAGTCCACGTCTTATTATTTAACTTTTATATATATATATATCAAATAAAATAATAAGACGGAGACGACAGATTACAGGAAAGTTAACAAAAACCAGTTTGTTTAATGGGTAATTTAATAAACACTTTATAAAAGAACGGTCGACGTTTCGACGTTGGCACTGTCTTTGTCAGGACTAAAGAAGTCCAAGGGTTGCATGTTGCTTAAATAAGTTCGTTAAGTGACGTCACAGTTGGTGCATGTATGCCACGTGCCAGTTGTCCGTGAGTCATATTCTGGAAGATTCCGCAAGGTCAAGTCCGGGTGGTGATGTCATTTGTCTTGGGGAGCCCGCTCATTGTGAGCTGTACTGAGGCCATGGCTGAAGAGAAAAAAGAGGAAACAAAAGAAGAAAAAAGAAAGGAAAGTATATTCCATCTAGGCGACCAGATTGCCTACTGTTGAAAGTACACCAGGATCTTCGTTAATGATTGATTGGAATTTGTAAATGAGATAAGACTCGCTTGTTCCCTGCCTCCATCGGAGCTAAAGTTTGATTGAAGAATAAAAAGGGGCGACGTCATTTTTATTCAACTTCGTAGCCGTCTGATATATTGACCTCTTTGACCTATATATATATACATATTGAACGGAACATAAACGATAAACTTTGGACGAGAGGGTGTAGCAGGGAAGTTGGTACATATTTATGTCGACTTTTCTACTGCACAGGACATGGCGATACAAGGTCAGAATAGTAGAGACGGTATAGAACGCCAACAGACTGCTATCTCGTCCCTCTTGTTATAACGTTTTGTCTCCGGCTCTGTGGAAGTCAAGATAAATTTTACAACTTTTCCCATGAACCTTCCAGCCCGCTTAGCCAAAAGTGCCTACTCACATGTGAAGTGTTACATATTCTTGTTCTTTCCACGCACCAAACACAACTGGAGCAATCTCCCACCGTGAACGTTCAGCGCAACAAAAAGAAAAAAAGAGAATATTATGCAGTTCGTTTCTTGGACTGGCAGACGGTAGCTATGATGTATTCCACACCTCATATCTCTATACTCCTTCAAAAAATGAAGTATTTCGCTTTTTCTGACAATTCCTACTCACTGTTATTGCACCCCCCCCCAACCTGTGCCCCTGAACTTTGTAGTATAATCAAATAAATAAACATATAGTAATTAAGTTCAAGGAAGCACGATCATCACAAAACCAATTTTGATCCAATGTACAACATGTGTGAACGGTTCTTTCCATTTAATGAGATTAGCTTCAACTTTGTTTAATGTAAATAATTATCTGGAATACTAACCCTCACAAATATCGCAGTATAACAACCACACAGTAAAGATATCATCTATTGCAGGAGGTCAAGATGGGCGACGAACTATCAAGAACACAGCCATGCAGAGCTGTTGTGCACAGTGAACAGCGCACACATAGTCAGGTAAACATAATTCATGTCACACAGCTCTTAGAAGAACATATATTGGTGCTGGCATAGAGGATGATGTAATTATCTAGGTGTTCTGCCATGCAGAGCTGGTTCTTCTTTTATTTTTATTGCTCCATTTCCTATCCTTGCTGCACTGGATGGCAACTAAACAGTACTCGTGCTGTCCAAAGAAAGACGTTCGTCATGCAGCGTGCACTCTACAGTTGAAAGGGAGACGTTTGCTGCATAATTTATCAGTGTCGGTGTTAATCTGCTCAAGTACTGCTGTGTCAAGTGGATAACTAATGGAAAAAAAACTACAGAAAAAGTACAATGACTGAGGAAGTCGACATTAGGCAGCGCTATCAACAACTCAAAGCCCCGGGTCAGATTTTCTCTTCAGGTGGTCAGCAAGATTTGACGGGCTCTGAAATGGGATAGGATGACCAGTGACGAAACCAAAATAACAAGAAAATGAGCGTGTTGACTCCGCCCATTTGTGGTCGTGCGTCCGCGCTTATGCGTTCTTATCTATCGCGGAATGATAAAGTAGGGCCCCAGAGTCTTCCTCCCCGCACAGAAAGACAAAAACGTATGATGAAGGAACGAATAACTTTTATCGAACAAAAACGTACCAGAGAAGTGTTCGAACGACTGGAAGCATTTCAATTCAGGAAGATACCTTCCCCAACATGTGTCCCCTCCGAGATGCCCGCTATGGTCATCTGAGTTACAGGGAACTGAACATGCTTGAGTGGGGAGGGGGAGGCAGTGACACTGGATGAGACACATGAGCCAGAAAAGAAATCTTTTGATACGGTTAACCCTGGGTTTCTTTACTGCCCTTGAATAGTCCCTCTGAAGGAATAATGAGGCGCCTGATGAAGGTATTCCCAGTAGGTGTGCTATTTCCAATTGATCACTGTTATCTCAAAGTGACCGTTTCGGATCATAAAGTGTGAAAATTCGGAACCAGTGATTTATCCAGACCTCTTCCAATCCCTACAAACCTTCGGCGTCATCGCCTCTAATTTTTTGATTGTGCACTCTCATGATGGGGACTTTGCTATTTCCCCAATTTTTGAAACACTCCATCATGCTTGGAATTCTGGATAAACCACTGAGGGGATGGTGAGCACAAGCAACACAAATAAAGCATCTGCTATGGTGAGGTGCGTATCGCGCGTCCCCTTGTCTTTGTCCCGGCCACTTTTACTGATTTCCTCAACTTCCCTTTTGCTACTAGAAGTTGGTGTCGCGCGTTGGAAAGTAGAAACGTTCACTTATTTCTACACTCCAGGTCAAATACAACGTTCATCAAGAACAACAAAAACGAATTCATTTCACATGTGCTTGCTTGGAATCATAATAGGCACTGAGACCGCACACATGCGCATTGGGTATCAGATCGGGTTCCGACACAGGTTGTTCATCCAGTTCGTACGACCCACCTCTAGATGAGCTTATTTTATAATGTTCATTGGGGAGTTTTTTTCGCCAGAGCCCATACCGTACGCCAAACATGCATAAAGCTTAGGTTGCAGAAGGTAGACACACTATCTGTTCCGACGCAAGGTCGTGTCAATTCCCTGCGCCGTCATGGTAAGTCCCAAGTAGAGCAAACGGCTATCCCTTGCTCGGACGATACGATGAACTTGTAAAGATCTTCTCCACATGCAGTCAGAGAGCTTCGGAAACCGCGCTTTGTAATGCACTTCTGTGCAAGACTGCCCAGCAGGAGGCATCTGTACATGCAGCTATTTGTTGAGATGGCGCAACCACGAACCCCAGTGCCCTGTCCCAAGGTGTTATCAGTACCTCGCTCAGGAGATGCAGGGCGAAGGGTAGGAGCCTTAAACAGTGGCGGTCGGGACATCGGTCCATTCCTTGCCGATGGGTTGCTAAACTTCCGAGCCTTTCCCACATCTCTCCATGTGAAGGGCGGGTGACGGGCAGGAGCACCTCTGCGTGGATATTTTTTTTTTATTTTCTCCGATATCGGGGCAAAGCGCCCCGACCCCATTACGGACTGTATCGAGGGACTTCACTGCGTACATCGTACTCTCTCGTTCGGACACTCACGAAGACAAAAATGTACTGGGAAAGATGTCACCTTTTTTTTCACCAAACAAGTCGTGGCATCGGTCTAATAAATATCGTTGAAATCCAACGCATAAGATCTGGAGACTTCCTTTTAAAATGAGCAAACAAAAAGTCCGCAGACGTATCCTGAACGCGCATGAAATGACGGGAAAGGCATTTCAGATTTATTGCACACGGTACTGAACACTTGCAGAAGCGTCATCCCAGTTTCAGAGCTGATTGATGTGCCGGCTGAGGAGATCTTGATATGGGCCTAAAGGATCAGGACGTCGTGGACTCACGTAAGATTAATATACGTAAAAATGGGGAATACGTTGCTACACGGAATGGAGTACTGACATCTCAGAGGCCCACACTTCCAGGAAAACTCAAAGTAGGCGACCTCTCGGTAGGTGTTCGACTCTATATGCCGAAACCGTTTTGCTGTTTTCGACGCAACAAGTCCGGGCATTCTGCATGATGCGTCTCGTGGCTCTGCCTGTTGCCCACAATGCGGCGAGCCGAGCCATGAGACTAAAGAATGCAAAGGGTCAAACCTCCGTGTAAACCGTTCTTCTGACCACCGATCTTACTCTGCCAAGGGAAAATACGAAAAATGCATCTTGAGAGTCAAAGTAATTGAAAAAGTAAACATCAGCTATCCAGAAGATCCCGTCTTTTTCGAGAAGCCTTTAGCGACAGCACTAAAACAAAACTTGTCACAGATAGAGCCACTAATCTACTCCTAGGAAGTAAAGGTCGATCTTGAACACCTCAAATTTCTGTGGCGTTATGTCAACGACACCGCTTCCGTCAGCGCAGTCCGTGGAGACGGCCTCGATGAAATGCGATATATGTATAATAGATATATGTTTGTAATTCAAACGTTGCCATGCCTGTACTGAACAGCTCTTTCGGCCTTCTTGGGCCTCATCAGCAACGTTTGAGCGGATGGCGTCAGAAGGTCACGTGGCACGTGATGCCTCCCGTCAGGGTGTCAAAAGACACATCTGAATGCCCAGTGCAAAGCCAGTCAAGTGTATAAGGGGAAAAGAAATAGCAGGAGCTCTTTGGTTGCACGTATAGCACATGTTTGTAAGTCAAACGTCGCCATGCCAGTACTGGACAGCTGTTTCGGCCTTCTTGGGCCTCATCAGCAGTACGCAGGCAGGCGACGTTTGAGCGGATGGCGTCAGAAGGTCACATGGCACGTGATGGCAGTCTTGTGGGGAGACCAACTGGTGTACTTGCTGTTTACACTGCCTTATCTTTATAGATTGGCACCCGCACGCTCGCTTTGGCATCGCCTACATCTGATCCCGGTCTCGTTTCTTCCTTAACGAATGTCATGTCCTTCACCGGCGGATCTATTTAGGAATCTGCACTGCTGCTTCACATCACAGTCTTGTGGGGAGACCAACTGGTGTACTTGCTGTTTACACTGCCTTATCTTTATAGATTGGCACCCGCACGCTCGCTTTGACATCGCCTACGTCTGATCCCAGTCTCGTCACTTCCTCGACGAACGCCATGTCCTTCACCTGCGGATCTATTTAAGAATCTGCACTGCTGCTTCACATCACAGTCTTGTGGGGAGACCAACTGGTGTACTTGCTGTTTACACTGCCTTATCTTTATAGGTGAGCTAATTAGGATCCTTTGATTTGTCTGTAATCTCCCCACGAGACTGTAAATTGTGTGCCACTATGTCTTCACAGAACCCCGTTATCTGCCTGTCATGTTTGCAAAATATTGATAAGGATTCACTTACATGTACTAGTTGTGAAAATCGTTATCACTTCCGCAAATGCTCGGGTCTCACGAAGAATTCATTGAAAGCTATGACTAACAAAGATCGCGAGACTTGGGTTTGCACAACTTGTAAAACGCATGACGCAAGGACCCACAGACCTAGCGGCTCCTCAAGCGCGCAAGATCCCATGTTGACGACAATCTTTCTAGAGCTTCGGAGTGTTGGCCAAAAAGTTTCACCAGTTCTTAGCCGAATGGACATCCTGGAATCAAAAATGGAATCTCTTTCACTAAAGCATGATGCGCTTGCCAGCCATGTTAACGAAAACGCGGTCTCACTTAATGAGCTGTCCTCCAGCACGACGAACCTTCAAAACGCTCTAGCACAGAAGGATGCGGAGGTTTCAGCGCTACAAATACAGATAAACGACATGGAACAGTACAACAGGCGCCACAATGTAGAACTTCGAGGGGTTCCTTTGCGTCCCAAGGAAGATGCACTGGAAATTCTTAATCTTGTTGCTGATAAGCTTAAAGTTTCCCAATTCGCACGCGCCGACATTGAAGCCGCGCATCGACTTCCTTCAAAGAACGACACAGCTCCTGCCATCATCGTACGTTTTAAGGATAGCCATATCTCCTGCTGAGTAAAAGACACCAACTAAAGACTCAAGATACATGTGAAAATCCTGATTTACCACCGTCGGTTTTCCTCTGCGAGAATCTAACCGCATATAACAAGTCGCTGCTTTGGCATGCAAGAACAACGGCAAAGGAAAAAAAATATCAGTACGTCTGGGTACGAAATGGGCATGTCCTCATGCGTCGTGATGCAGACTCCGGTGTACTGCGCGTAAAAAGCTTGAGTGACCTCACTGGGCTGTGATGTGACGCGGCTAATTTCCTATATTCATGTCCTTAGTTTCACTAGACTGCTTGAGCAAAACGTGTCCTTATTATCATTTTACGGCTCACTTGAATATACGAAGCCTTGGAAAGCATTTCGGCGAAATAAAAACAGTAATCCAGTTGCTGGAAAAGAAGCTGTCGTTTTTTTGCGGTAACCGAAACATGGCTGCAAAAGAAGCGTGAAGCCTATTTTAATATTGCAAATTAGGAGGCTGAGTTCAGTCATAGAGACGGCAGGCAACATGGTGGTGTTGCCCTTAATATTCGCTCTGGGATACCCTACACAGTGAGAGCCGACATTTCATTTTGCTGCCAGCTTGTAGAATCTTTGTTTATAGAGGTACCCAATTGTCCTCCTGCCATTAGCACCTTCGCTCACCGTCCTTTAATCATAGGCGTAGTGTACAGATCGCCGGACTCGTTTTTAATGGAGTTTTTGGACGCACTGGATACGACGCTGCATTTCTTGTGACAACACAGATTTAACGTGATTCCAGTTGGATATTTTAATATCGATATCTTACAAAGTGATTCAGCTGTGTTAGATTACAACGATATCTTGGCTTGTTCCGTGTTCAAGCAACTTATCACTTCAGTAACTCGCTTTGGAAGACCTGAACATGAAACTCTCATCGACCATGTACTGACAAATATCCCCGCTGATAACCTGATATATGGTGTTGCAGGATGGGATATAACGGACCATGAAATGATTTATGTAGGCGCGAAGGAGTCTGTACAGGTTGGCCCTGAGTGCGACCGACGCACCCACATTAATTACGAATCCCTAGAACGTCGTCGAAGTCAGATGTCCTGGGATTTCTCTTTGCACATAGACGTGACCGCGAAACTAAATTACTTCTTGTCAACTTCATCGGAGATGATTCGACAGAGCTCTTCCAGTACTGCGCCTAGTAAGCGTAATACGATTCGGCAACCATGGATGCCGAAGGCAATACTGAAAAGCGTAAAACATAAAAATAACTTGTACATCAAGCTACGGCGTTCACCGTCAAATTCTAATTTACGACTGAGATACAATAAATACAATAATACCCTTAGTTATGTTCTACAAGTAGCAAAAGTGAACTACTACTCCAAAATTATCGCTGACGTTAATGAGAGCCCCAAAGCCATGTGGAACGGGATTAATCGCATCCTGTCGGAAAGGAATGTCACGGCTGATACTGATATCTCATTTTTAAGCAATGACGAACTTCTAACCAGTCCCCTTGCCGTGGCAGACGAGTTTAACGATTACTTCTGCAACATTGCGAAAAGCGTGTCTCAGCTGACCGAGTTCACGCAAACGTTTCCGTTACCTCCTGTAAACAAACATAGTCTTTTCCTAGGACCATCTACACCTGATGAATTACTTTTGATTATTAAGACACTGAAATCGTCAAATTCGTGTGGCCACGATGGCATATCGGTAGCTCTTTTGAAAAGATTTGGTCATTTGCTCGCTGCACCATTGGAGACTCTGGCAAACGATATCTTTTCCCAGGGGTCTTTTCCGGATTTGTTAAAGATTGCAAAGGTTATTCCAGTTGACAAAAAAGGCAGCAGGACAACGGCTGGTAATTATCGTCCTATATCCATACTTCCGTCTATAAGTAATGTGTTCGAATAATTAGTGTTCCTGAGGCTTGAATTATTTTTCGAAAAACATAAATACAATAATAAACACTACACAACAATAAAAACAATAAACACACTCACTACATCCATTCCAGTTCGGTTTTCGCCCGGGGAAATCCACAACCGTAGCGTTGGTAAATGCTACTGCAAAGATTAAGCGTAATATCGAAGCAAAAATACTTACCATGGGCATCTTTATAGACTTGACAAAAGCTTTTGATTTAATAGCACATCAGATCCTGCTTAAAAAACTTGAGAGGTACGGTATACGTGGCTTACCTTTGAACTTATTGACAAGTTATTTGGAAAACCGGAAACAATGCGTATCACTCAGCAACTCTAATTCTTGCATTAGAGCACTGACAACAGGCGTTCCTCAAGGCTCAATTTTGGGACCTTTCCTATTCCTTATCTATGTTAATGATCTCCATGATTACCTACATGAAGACTGTTTCCTTTACGCAGACGACACTAACATTTTTATTGACGCTTCTAACACTATGAGCTTGTTTGCAAAGGCAAATAACGTTTTACGTCGGTTCTCCATCTGGCTTCCTGCCAGCAAACTGGTTCCAAATATTGACAAGACTACATACGTAATAGTTCGCCCCCGACAAAAATATTTGGACCTAGACCAGGAAAAGCTATACTTCGCAGGCCGCACTCTCAGAAGAGTGTTTTCAGTCAAATTTCTCGGCGTTATTTTACATGAAAACCTAGCATGGGATGAATGTTAAGTTTGTCCGGCTCAAAATCACTTCCGCCTTGTTCGCACTTTCTAAGTTAAGACAATTTCTTTCTATCCAGGCGCTTCTAATGGTTTACCATGCTTTAGTCCACTCCAATATTTCGTACGCTCTGGAGGTCTATGGGCTGACCTATCCCTCCACCCTTCTTCCTATTTTACACTCCCAATGGAGGGCCTTGAGGATAATGTTGTTCATACCCCCTCGCGAATCAATAGCGTTTGCCTATCAGTCATACAAGATATTTATTAAGCATAAAATCGCACTTTTCATGTACAAGTTGATCCATGGGGCTATCACGGACCACTTGATCTCTCTCAATCGTGTTCATACATTGTACAACCTACGTCATCAGCCTGACATGCTTCAACTTCCTCCTTCACGTACAGATTATGGAATATTGTCAATGTCTTTCTTTAGTTCCAAGGTATGGAATTCCGTACCGTTGCATATCAGAACCCTGTCTTCCTTTTTTCAATTTAAGAGACATTCCCGTCTATATCTATCACAATGGTAGTGGGACACGAAAGCTGTATGATTTAGTAATGCTCTCCTCCATTCTTTCTTGGCATAAGACACCCTTTATATGACTTATGCAATTGTTTTATCTATGTCGGTAATGCTCTTTGCTTACTACAGGTTGCACCATAATGTTTCACTTTCCTTGTCAATGCATTTTTGTCAATTGTTTGTCAATGTCTTTTTTGTTTTCCTTTCTTCCCCACAAGGCTTGTTATATTCATGTACGTCTGTGTATCTACTGCTGGGACTGTTATACAGGGCACGCGCTCACAGTCCCATTTGTAACTCATTGAAACTCAGAAAGAGTAAGCAAAACCTGAAACCTGATGCCTCCCGTCAGGGTGTCATGAGACACCTCTGAAAGCCCAGTGCAAAGCCAATCAAGTGTATAAGGGGGAAAAAATTAGCAGGAGCTCTTTGGCTGCACGTATAGCATATGTTTGTAAGTCAAACGTCGCCATGCCAGTACTGGACAGCTGTTTCGGCCTTCTTGGGCCTCATCAGCAGTACGCAGGCAGGCAACGTTTGATCGGATGGCATCAGAAGGTCACGTGGCATGTTATGCCTCCCGTCACGGTGTCATAAGACACCTCTGAAAGCCCAGTGCAAAGTCAGTCAAGTGCATAAGGAGAAATAAATTAGCAGGAGCTCTTCCCCTTATATATATATGTACCAGAGATACATATGTACCATATATACCAGAGGACACGTGTTTCGCAGTGTTTGCGGCTTGTCAGGTCTGGGTAGCTGACGAGCCGCAAACACGGCGAAACACGAGTCATCTAATGATGTCGCATCGTTCCATGAGTATCTGTTTCTCTGCGTGCAGTCATAGAAGCCATCTTAATCTGTAATTTCGAATTTCAAACACGTCTAGTGTCATTTACTTGTTTCTTTAATGGCTTTTTTTTTCTGCATTATAATTCACTGGCTTGCACTGTGGCATTGAGGAGTGCTGAGTCACCCTCCCAGGTGTAGATCGCTCGCTGAGTGACCCCTGGTTTGCCAATTCCGAACGATGCCCAGCTACCCAGAGCTGACGAGCCGCAAACACAGCGAAACACGTGTCCTCTGGTGGTGTCGCATCGTTTCATGAGTGTCTCTCTCTATATATATATAGAAATTCAAAAAAAGACGAGGAAACAGATTTCAGGGAAGTTACAAACACTAGTTTATTACATAGGGAGACGTTAAAACGTAAAATGGGGAACAGGTCGACGTTTCGACAGTGGCACTGTCTTCGTCAGGACAAAAGATGCGTAGCTGGTTACACATTACTTAAATAGGTTTGGTACATGACGTCATAATCGGTACGGTAGTGAGTCAGATTCGGGAATATTCCAGAAGGTCAAGTTCGGGTGGTGGTCCTGTTTCCGCGTCTTTTTTTGAACTTCTGTAAAACTTCGTGGCCGTTTGATAATCCTGTTACCTCACGCTATATATATATATACATATATATATATATATATATATAGTCTCAAGAGCCTCAAGACGCCCCATATAAGCCTCAAGACGCGGTACTGATACAAAGCGTCTTGAGGCTGTAAAAAAACGAGCGCTCCATATCATACACAATGGCTTTTTACGAAAAAAGTTATTGTATGACTATGACACACTATTGCAATATTTTCACCTTCACCCACTGGCCACACGTCGCTCTATCGCCGACGCCATATTTCTGTACAAATGTGTCCATGCCCGTGTTGGCTCGCCACTCCTGCTGAGCCTCCTAAACTTTTGTATTCCTCGCGCGGCTTTTCGTAATCCACCAGTCTTCTACGTTAAACGCTTCTGCCCCAGCGATCCAATTACCGGATGCCAAATTCTTCTGAACTCGCTTCGCCCCACATGTGATATTTTCCACGCCTGAAGCGCATCCCTTAAACGCGACGTTATTTCTTTCCTTCATCAGTGAATTTTTAATCGTGATATTCTTTCCTTTGTTTTGTACAGTATATCGTCTCATTCCATCTTATAACTTATGTGCTGCGCGTAATCTGTGTATTGTAGTTTTGTTGCTGATATTTCATTGCATGTACTGCGTGGCATACTTGTCTGTAAATATGTAAGTACGTATGCGTGTCACGTAGTTTTGTTGCTGATGTTTCATCGCGTGTACTGAGTGGTATATTTGTCTGTAAATATGTAAGTACGTATGCCGGTTATGTTTGTAATGTACCTCTGTTAGTGTCCCACTGTATATGTATTATATATATATATATATGTCTGTACATAATTATTTGGGAAAGAAGTCAAAGTCTCGTGCGAACCGAGTATCCGGACAGGACCCGGTCTCTTTGTCATCCCTTTCTAAGTTTCTTCTTATTACTGCGTTGCTATCGATAGCTGTGGCGAGAGTGGAAAGACGAAGGAAGGTACAAAGTCGTCCATAGTGAGAACGGAACCTAGAAAAAAAGAAAAAGAAAAATTC
Organism: Ornithodoros turicata; assembly: GCF_037126465.1. NCBI lineage: Eukaryota > Metazoa > Arthropoda > Arachnida > Ixodida > Argasidae > Ornithodoros > Ornithodoros turicata. Next base: position 214,328,513 of record NC_088201.1, on the reverse strand, counting down.
GACATCACTGTCCATAGTCTACTACCGTACGTTATCGATACTATCGATAGATTTATGCTATCGAGTAACAATTGATAGTTTTATGCAGTATCGACATATCGATAGTCTTTTTACCGATGGTAGTATCATAGTAGTTACCATAGTTTCGCCACACTACCATGACTGCATGACGTTCAGGTGAGAGTAGCCATCGCGACACTTATGTTCGGAGACATAAAATGCACTAGCTCACTGCGGGTTTTAGGGTTCCTCCTGTTCTTGCCTGTCGCAAAAATTGCTCCTGCACTCCCAGGCGAATAAGTATCACCATGTGATGTCACGAAAGAAGTAAGTCTTCAACTGACTCAGCGCAAAATGTGCACTAATTGTAGGACTAATCCAAAAATTGGCATTTTGCTTGAGCGTGTGTAAACTAACACTTAAGGTGACATAACATAAATCAGCGCAGTTGAGCTGAGCTGCCGTACGTAATTTTCCAGTAGGTTGCACCTTATTGCGTTATTTACGAATCGAACGGCATTTCCACCATGCAAGGCTCGAAAGCCCTATACAGAGCTATGGTGGACATAACTTTTAGTAGCTTCATCTTTCTTCATTCAGCAACCTGTGAACAGTAACGGGATGGTGATGATGTCAAGAAAGAAAGGAACAACAAATTTATATGCATCTATAACACATCACGGTGTTCATGGTATACAGGGTGTTCAAAATTAAACTTTCACAAGCGCTACGCAAACACAGCGATGACAGGAAACCGGATGATAACTTTACGCTACTTGTGTAAGAAACAGGTGCTGCTAATTATGTAGCACCTGTTTCTTACTCAGGGAACAGAAAAAAAAATAGCGCCAGTTTTCTTTTGTTCGCCTATTTATAAAGTGCTAGTGAAAGCTTAATTTTGAACACCCTGTATACTTGCTTCATTCCTCAGTGTCATGTTCCTTTCCACCCTTGGATCGATAAGTTCTGGTATAGGTATTGCAAATAGAAGTTCTTCAGCTCCGGAGGTGGTTTCGCCCAGAAGTCTTCATCGTAAAGAATTTCGAGGACATTGAAGTCTTATGGTGATTCCACTGCAAGCTTGCAGAACCGTCGCTTAGTTATATTGTCACGAAGCGAAATGTGTCGGCGAGTCGTCGAATAAACAGCGAACGGTTTATTAGACTACTTGGTAGCAAAACACAACAGTGATAGGTCTCTGAACACAACTGAGTCCAAAGAATGAATGATCCAGCTTGGAGCGCACAAGCATTTAAGCGTCGCGCCGAAAAGTCTAGAAACAGCACGTGCGTTTGCCAGAGAGCAGGCGATGTGTCTGGAAGCTTCTTGCTTCTTCTTCAGCATGCGCCGGGATGAGATGTACCGTTTCGTGCCTGCCCTAGAAGTTTCGCGATGATGATTCGTGGCATTGGCCCCCTCCGTAGACGGGGCATCGTCTCGATGCCGTTTCCTCTCCTTCTTTTTTTTTTCCATGTTGTTTCCTTCCAGCCAGTCTTCAGCGCTACCTGCTATAGTACGACTTGAGTCGAACGACGTGAACTATTTCAGTCCTCGGGGGTCGTCGAGAGGGAACGCTGCCCTCAGGTACCACTTCGTAATCCAGGTCTCCAATGCGTCGAAGTACTTTGTAGGGACCGAAGTAACGCTTCAGTAGCTTCTCGCTCAGGCCTCGTCGTCGAATCGGCGTCCAAACCCATACCAAGTCGCCTGGACTGAAGTGTACGTCTCGTCGGCGCAAATTGTATCTTGTTGACCAATCAGTAGTCTGGCCAGCTGGCGGGCTTCTTGTGCTCGCTGTGTGAAGTCCAGAGCGTCGTTTTCCACATCACTGGGTTCGTGGGGCAGCATCGCGTCCAGCATAGTCGATGCGTCATGGCCGTGTGCAAGGCGGAACGGTGTGAATCCCGTTGTTTCCTGGACAGCCGTGTTATAGGCGAACGTGACGTAAGGCAGTATTTCGTCCCATGCCTTGTGCTCGACGTCGACGTACATCGAAATCATGTCGGCAAGGGTTTTGTTTAGGCGTTCGGTGAGCCCGTTCGTCTGCGGATGGTACGCCGTTGTCCTCCGGTGAGCGGTTTGGCTGAGTCGAAGGATTTCTTGTGTTAGCCTGCTTGTAAATGCCGTTCCCCTATCGGTGATTAAGGCGGTCGGAGCTCCGTGCCGTAGTACGATGTTCTCGATGAAGAACTTCGCCACTTCTGTTGCTGTGCCCTGTGGAAGTGCCCTAGTCTCAGCATAGCGTGTCAGGTAGTCGGTGGCGACGATTATCCAACGATTTCCGGAAGACGAACGTGGGAAGGGCCCGAGTAGATACATCCCAATCTGCTCCAACGGCGCCGACGGCGGTGCGATTGGCTGAAGGTACCCAGAAGGTCGTACCGGCGGCGTTTTTCGTCGTTGGCATTCCCGGCACGTCCTTACGTAGTGGTGTACGGTCTTGGCCAGTTTTGGCCAGTAGTACTTTTCCCTTATACGGGCCAGTGTCCGGCTGTATCCCAAATGACCTGATGACGGTTCGTCGTGGCAGGATTCAAGAATCTCGATGCGCATGTCCCCAGGCACAACGAGAAGCCACGTAGCGCCTTGTGGTGCGTGGTTTTCTTTGTAGAGGACACCATTACGAAGGGAAAAACTTGGGAGTGATCTTCTGAAGATGGGAGGAACATTGTCGGCGCGGCCCTGCAGATAGTCGACGAGTGTCTTCAATTCGGGGTCGTTATACTGCTTGGTAGACATGGTAGTCGCGCTCATTAGACCGAGGAAGGCGTCGTCGTCCTCGAGGCTGTTGTCCTGTCGCTGGAGTGGTGCTCGGGACAGGCAGTCGGCGTCGTTGTGTTTTCTTCCTGACTTGTAAGTGACGGGTACGTCATGCTCCTGTAATCGGAGGCTCCATCTCGCTAGGCGTCCTGAGGGGTCCCTTAAACCAGCCAGCCAGCACAGAGAATGGTGGTCTGTTACCACCTTGAACGGCCGTCCGTGCAGGTAGGGGCGCAACTTTGTGATGGCCCATATGAGTGCAAGGCACTCGTTTTCTGTCGTCGAATAGTTCTTCTCTGCCTTGGTTAGCGTTCTGCTTGCGTAAGCGATGACACGTTCGACGCCGTCGTTAAGTTGAACGAGCACGGCTCCTAGACCATCGTTGCTTGCGTCGGTGTGTATTTCTGTTTCGGCGTTTGGATCGAAGTGGGCAAGCACGGGTGCGGTCTGTAGACGCGTCTTCAATTCATCAAACGCCTGTTGCTGGGCTTCACTCCAGATAAACGTGGATCCGTCCTTCGTGAGGGCATTCAGGGGTGACGCAATTCCTGAAAAGTTCGGAATGAACAGTCGGTAGTAGGCGCAAAGGCCAAGAAAGCTTCGAACGTATTTCACGTTAGAAGGAACCCGGTAATTTGCGATGGCCGCCGTCTTCTCGGGGTCGGGGCGTACGCCGTCGCTGCTCACGAGATGGCCGAGAAATCTGAGTTCCTCGTAGCCGAATCGACACTTCTGAGGCTTCAACGTCAGCCCTGCAGTTCTGATAGCCTCGAGGACTTGCTTTAGCCGTTCAACATGTTCTTCGAATGTTCTTGCGAAGACGACAACATCGTCGAGGTACACCAGGCAGGTTTGCCACTTCAACCCGGCGAGAACTGTATCCATAACACGCTGGAACGTCGCTGGTGCTGTGCGAAGGCCGAAAGGCATAACCTTGAATTCGTAAAGTCCATCCGGAGTGACGAAGGCAGTCTTCTCACGGTCCCGTTCGTCGACTTCAATTTGCCAGTACCCCGTCTTGAGGTCCATGGAAGAGAAAAATTTTGCGTTTTGAAGGCGATCGAGCGTGTCGTCGATGCGCGGTAACGGGTAGACGTCCTTCTTCGTTATCTCATTGAGTTTCCGGTAGTCGACGCAGAACCTGAGTGTTCCGTCCTTCTTCTTCACTAGTACCACCGGCGATGCCCACGGACTGGTCGACGGCTGGATAATGTCGTCTTTTAGCATCTCTTCTACTTGCGTTCGGATCGTTTCTCGCTCTTTGCAGGAGACCCGGTACGGCATGTGGTGAATTGGACGGGCCTTTTCGTCGACGATGATGCGGTGCTTTGCAATGGGCGTTTGTCTTACTTTCGACGATGCAGCGAAGCGGTCATTGAAATCGTTGGAGAAAGCCTCGTAGCCCTGGTGTCGTTCGTTGACGGTAGCGCGAGAGAGCAGGGTCCTCTCAATGCGGACAGCTTCGTCCAGAAAAGCGTCGGTCGTGGCGGGTGGATCCCGGGACAGGGCGCGAAAAATTTCTTCTTTTACGCCCCTCATGAGTCGCTGAACCTTCTTCTCCTCGGATGCTTTGGGGTCAACTCGCCGGAAGAGCCGCAGCACATCTTCGACGAAGCCTGTAACGCTTTCGTTTGGCAGCTGGATCCGTCTCTGGAGCAGATGTTCAGCTCGTTCAGCTCGTTGTTCAAAAGCGAACGCCTCGCGGAGTTTGCTTTTGAAGACGTCCCAGGACGTCAGCGAAGTCTCCCGGTTCTCGAACCATGTCTTCGGGGTGCCTTCCAGGGAGAAATAGACATTGACGAGCTTCTGGTCGTCACTCCAGTTGTTGAACTTGGCGATCCGCTCATAGTGGTCGACCCAATCGTCCACGTCGTCGTAATACTCCCCGCTGAATGTCTTCGGCGACCGTGCAGGGGCTATGGGCGTGGCAACAGGTTGCGCCACTTGGGTACTGGTCTCCGCAGTCATCTTCTTCTTGCGTTTAGGGGGTTCTAATGAACCGAATTCTGCAGGCAGACCAAGCTGTCTTCTGCTTTGTCGCAGTTGGTCTTCCAGGCCGTTGAACAAGGAATGCCCCGCACCTCCACCAGAAATGTCACGAAGCGAAATGGGTCGGCGAGTCGTCGAATAAACAGCAAACGGTTTATTAAACTACTTGGTAGCAAAAGCACAAGAGTGATAGCTCTCTGAACACAACTGAGTCCAAAGAATGAATGCTCCAGCTTGGAGCGCACAAGCATTTAAGCGTCGCGCCGAAAAGTCTAGAAACAGCACGTGCGTTTGCCAGAGAGCAGGCGATGTGTCTGGAAGCTTCTTGCTTCTTCTTCAGCATGCGCCGGGATGAGATGTACCGTTTCGTGCCTGCCCTGGAAGTTTCGCGATGGTGATTCGTGGCAATATTCAGCTACGTCTGTGTCGGATAAAAATATTTATGAGACCAGGGTAGTTGCAGGATTCCTTTGTCGAGTTTAACTACAACTCCATGATACCTCAAAGCTTCCTCTATGGTGTCATATTTCTCCGCTGACGAAGGACACTTCATTTCCAAAATTCGATCACCGTTTATGAGCCGGTTGGTGCTTGTGCATTAAAATGATAACTCAGGATCGACAACCAGTCCGAATTTCTTCACCTTGAGATTTGGGTACTTTAGCTGGAATGCTTCATTTTCGTGGTCTAGTCCATATTGCACGTGAGGATTGTTTCTGAAGCTTTTCGGATACTGTATGTCGTTCACTACCCGACCGTACTTCAAAGGTGCGGCCGACAAATACTCTGCACAGATGCTGAAGGGATCCTAATCCTTCGTTTTTCGTGACATAGTTTCGTTTCGCTTTGCTCTGCAGTAGCTTTTTCAAGGTCCTCAGATCCCCGTCTAGTTATCCTTATACCAGACAAACTCATTAGCTTTTGCAATGTATATAGTTCTGTCCAGATGTGGCTTCTAGGACCTTGCGCCGTAGCCTTTGTCGTCCGCGATGCTTCGGAAATTGGGGTTTTTGGAGTAGACTTGCCGAAATTGAGTGCTCTCCTACATAGACGCCGTCTTTCCTTCTCTTTGCGTCGAATGAGCTTCTTCATCGCAGATTCAGGCTCCTTCCTGCCATTCTATTCTCGAAAACGAAGTGCCACTTGCGGCCTCGCATGTTCTACCCGAGGGCTGCTAATTCACATTGATGTTCGTGTCCCCTGCCTTTAGCATAGTCTATTCGGTTCCCACCAACTACTCATGTGCATTTCTAAAGCGTTACTTCTTGCATTCAGGAGCAGCATGTCTGATCTGTCGGCAAAGGTGTATAAAAGCCCTCTCCATTTCGATTATTACTTTTGCGCGGAGCAACGGTCCCCCTTTTTCTGTTCGTTGCGGTAGTTCGAAACTTTCCTCCCGTTTCATGTGACAGTACCCGCTAGGAAAGCCGTCATGCATGGAAAACACATAGTATGGACCATGTTTTAGTTGATGGCAGAGAAAGCTCATACCGTTAGAGAAGAAACTGAAAAGAAAAGAAAGCATAATCAGCACTACTGCAACTGGTAGCTCCATGACACTCGATTTGGTCACGCCTTTCGAATGCCTTATTATTATTATCTATCCGGATGATTTTGGATGTGCACTCTTGGTTGAGTGCCTAAGTTGGGTGTCATGGCTCGTAAAGGATCGTTACTCCATTCGAAGCTGCTGTGCGGCCCGCGTGACACGCACAAAAAAAATCGTCCTGAACCTCATGAACGGTCGTGGCGTGGTACCACACTCTTAAAAAAAAGGGTGTACTTTAGCTCACCTCCTAGTCTAGTCACCTCCTAGTCACCTCCTAGAGCTAGTCTCCTCACTCCCTACTGAAGAGTAATATTACTCTCTGAAGAGTCTGAAGGGAGTGAGAGGACTCCTTTTTGAGAGTAAACGTACCCTCCAAAAATATAGTGATATATGTGGCAAGGAAAGGAGTTAAAGTACACCCCTTTTTTTAAGAGTGTGGGTATTGTCTGGGATCTGTATTCGCGCAGTTTATCTTGCATTGGTTAGTGACAGTAAGCTGTTGCCATTCACCTGCAACAGCCGATTATTCTCTAAGAGGCGAACCAGACCGGTTGGTACATAGAAGCAGCGAAAACGACGAAAGTAACACAGACAGAGAACGTCGCACGTTCAACTTGATGGTGATCACCTCTAATCATATGATTATAAGTTGAAAGTTGGATGGTCCCTGTTTGGGTCTCTGTGTTGATTTCGTCGTCTTCACTGTTGACTCTCTAAACCTGTCCTTGCGTGGCTCATTGTTACTTCATTTATATTGATATTGGTGGTACCTCCCTACCAAAATTTTCGATGAAACCCTTCATCACCCATTTGTAATATTGGTGCCTTCAATGCGACGAGAAACGGACTAATACACTCGCAAGTTCGGTGCAATCTCCCGATCGCATCCCGAGTGAAGTCGAGCGCAGCCCCGATCGCAATCTCCCGAGTGAATTCGAGCAAAGATCCTTCGCGTTCAGGAGACTTGAAACGGAGCTTTTTCTGTGGCCGTGTTCCGTAGCTATAGAGTACAGGCGACAAGGAAGTTGAGGCGTTCAGAAGGTCAAGTGACCGGGACAAAGGCAAGGGGACGTATCCCTTCCTACGCCCGCACCTCTGCGCGAGCACATGTTTTGCTGCTGCTGCTTGTGTTGCGTGCCTATACCGTGCCGCACTTCTCATACTTCATGATCCGAAAACAGCCACCCTGGGGTAACAGGAATTCATGGGAAATAGCATAGATATGGGTATTAGATTCACCATGTGCCTCATTATAGCAACCTGAGGGATTGCGCAATAGCTGTAAATGAAATCAGAGATCACCTTATAAAAACATTTATTTTCTTGCTTAAGTGCGTCATCCAGTGTTGGTGTTTCTGATTCAAGAATACACTCCCTACCATCCGAAATAACAATAGTTCCATCTCGAATCAAATAAGTTGAGAATCTCCAGAATTCATTCGAAAACGTATATAAGCTTTGACGAATATGCATATATCCACATTGTTATTTATTTTCGTTCCTTCATCAAAGCTGCTCCTAAATAGTTCAGGATCTGTGCCTGACGTCGTTTTGGCCGTACATGCGCTGAGATGGATTATACGGAAAGGTGTACAGACGTTGAGACTTGGACAGACAAAGAGGACGGTTCACAAACAGCACGTACTTTGGCGGTCACTTACAATCCGCTATTTCCAGAGAAATACAGGAGAAATTTTAATCAATAATGAGATCTACGTCACATGTACCACACACATAGCGACACAGTGTTCAAGAAAGGAAAAAGCGAAAAGTAAAAACCATCAACATCCCTTTTAGTTTCATTTACTCGCGTTTACTATAGCATCCACTCGGCTGCTCAGAACTCCTGCACAGTTTTCTCATGATTCAGTAAGCACAAAGCAGGCACGCGAAGCAATGCAATATCAAACATGCAATATCATGCCTAACCTTGACCTACTGCGTTTTTTTAGTCTCTCTGGAAAAATGAGGACATGCAAATTGCTTAACCTTTAATCAATAATGATGTCTAAGTCTCATTGCTATACACATAGCAACACACTGTTCAAGAAAGGCAAAAGCGAAAAGTAAAAACCATCAACATTCCTTTTAGTTTCATTCACTCGCGCTTACTATAAGATCCACTCGACTGCTCAGAACTCTCCTGCACAGTTTTCTCATGATTCAGTAAGCACGTAGCAGGCACGCGAAGCAATGCAATATCAAACATGCAATATCATGCCTAACCTTGACCTACTGCGTTTTTTTAGTCTCTCTGGAAAAATGAGGACATGAAAATTGCTTAACCTTTAATCAATAATGATGTCTAAGTCTCATTGCTATACACATAGCAACACACTGTTCAAGAAAGGCAAAAGCGAAAAGTAAAAATCATCAACATTCCTTTTAGTTTCATTCACTCGCGCTTACTATAAGATCCACTCGACTGCTCAGAACTCTCCTGCACAGTTTTCTCATGATTCAGTAAGCACGTAGCAGGCACGCGAAACAATGCAATATCAAACATGCAATATTAGGTGCGTTCTTTTCGCTTGCACCTCCTTGCACCCAGCAAACCGGTTCGGAGGGTGCAGCACCTTTTCATTATTTTCGTCCCGTCCTCGGCGCACTCTTGCCCCGCCCGCGTTCTTTTCGTAGTTCCCTCTGCCCCAGTTTCACGTTGAACTCAAAAACCTCTGCACCTTCCCGTACGTGGGTGAAGAAGTGTGAAAGCAGACGACATCGTGAAATGGCTGCGACGTCGGTCTTCAAAATCTGGCCCCTGCTCGACGGGTAGAACTCGGAGGCCTCGTACATGTCGGCAAGTTGCTGGACACGGCGTGAAGACAGTCGGAACAAACGTTTGTAATCGAATTCCATGTACCTTGGCACGATAGTTTCATAATACAGAGGGATTCGACAGCGTTCATGCCTCTCGAGAACTTCGATAGTAGCACAAACCAAGCGCGATTCATAACACTCGCCTTCTGAGTCCGAATCAACTAGCTCCATAAAGGCCGCCAGGCTCGCGTTACACGCCATTACCGTCACAAGAACCAGAAGAATGTGGGACTGCGCGTACGAACAAAACTCCACGCTCTACGAAAACTCAAAAGTACGCAGCTACAGCCCTGCTTCGTAGCAGACGACAGTGCCCCCCCCCCCCCCGGCGCACAATTGCATTCTTTTCAGGGGTTTAGTCCCTTTGCACCTTTCACTAAACTGGTTTTCGCTGTCTTCCCAACTCAGAAAACCGGGGATTTAGATGCAGCACTTTTTTTGTCGAAAAGAACGCACTTATTATTTCTAGTCTTGACCTACTGCGTTTTAGTCTATCTGGAAAAATAAGGACATAAAAATTGCTTAACCTTTAATCAATAATGATGTCTAAGTCTCATTGCTATACACATAGCAACACACTGTTCAAGAAAGGCAAAAGCGAAAAGTAACTACCATCAGCATTCACTTTAGTTTCATTCACTCCCGCTTACTATAGGATCCACTCGACTGCTCAGAACTCTCCTGCACAGTTTTCTCATGACTCAGTAAGCACGTAGCAGGCACGCGAAGCAATGCAATACCAAACATGCAATATCATGCCTAACCTTGACCTACTGCGTTTTTTAGTCTATCTGGAAAAATAAGGACATGAAAATTGCTTAACCTTTAATCAATAATGATGTCTAAGTGTCATTGCTATACACATAGCAACGCACTGTTCAAGAAAGGCAAAAGCGAAAAGTAACTACCATCAACATTCCTTTTAGTTTCATTCACTCGACTGCTCAGAACTGTCCTGCACAGTTTTCTCATAACTCAGTAAGCACGTAGCAGGCACGCGAAGCAATGCAATATCAAACATGCAATATCATGCCTAACCTTGACCTACTGCGTTTTATAGTCTATCTGAAAAAATAAGGACATAAAAATTGCTTAACCTTTAATGAATAATGATGTCTAAGTCTCATTGCTATACACATAGCAACACACTGTTCAAGTAAGGCAAAAGCGAAAAGTAACTACCATCAACATTCCTTCTAGTTTCATTCACTCGCGCTCACTATAGGATTCACTCGGCTGCTCAGAACTCTCCTGCACAGTTTTCTCATGACTCAGTAAGCACGTAGCAGACACGCGAAGCTATGCAATACCAAACATGCAATATCATGCCTAACCTTGACCTACTGCGTTTTTTAATCTATCTGGAAAAATAAGGATATAAAAATTGCTTAACCTTTAATGAATAATGATGTCTAAGTGTCACTGCTATACACATGGCAACGCACTGTTCAAGAAAGGCAAAAGCGAAAAGTAACTACCATCAACATTCCTTTTAGTTTCATTCACTCGCGCTTACTATAGGATCCACTCGACTGCTCAGAACTCTCCTGCGCAGTTTTCTCATGACTCAGTAAACACGTAGCCGGCACGCGAAGCAATGCAATATCAAACATGTAATATTATGTCAAGCCTTGACCTAGTGCGTTTTTTTAGTCTGTCTCGAAAAATGAGGACATAAAAATTGCTTAACCTTTAATCAATAATGATGTCTCAGTTTCATGTACTATACCCACAGCGACACACTGTTCAAGAAAGGCAAAAGCGAAAAGTAAAAACCATCAACATTCCTTTTAGTTTCATTCACTCGCGCTTACTATAGGATCCACTCGGCTGCTCAGAACTCCTGCACAGTTTTCTCATGATTCAGTATGCACCAAGCAGGCACGCGAAGCAATGCAATATCAAACATGCAATATTATGTCTAGCCTTGACCTACTGCGTTTTTTAGTCTATCTGGGAAAATAAGGGCAAAGAAATTGCTTAACCTTTAATGAATAATGATGTCTAAGTGTCATTGCTATACACATAGCAACACACTGTTCAAGAAAGGCAAAAGCGAAAAGTAGCTACCATCAACATTCCTTCTAGTTTCATTCACTCGCGCTCACTATAGGATCCACTCGGCTGCCCAGAACTCCTGCACAGTTTTCTCATGATTCAGTATACACGAAGCAGGCACGCGAAGCAATGCAATATCAAACATGCAATATTATGTCTAGCCTTGACCTACTGCGTTTTTTAGTCTGTCTGGAAAAATAAGGACATAAACATTGCTTAACCTTTAATGAATAATGATGTCTAAGTGTCATTGCTATACACATAGCAACGCACTGTTCAAGAAAGGCAAAAGCGAAAAGTAACTACCATCAATATTCCTTTTAGTTTGATTCATTCGCGCTTACTATAGGATCCACTCGACTGCTCAAGACTGTCCTGCACAGTTTTCTCATGACTCAGTAAGCACGTAGCAGGCACGCGAAGCAATGCAATATCAAACATGCAATATCATGCTAAACCTTGACCTACTGCGTTTTTTAGTCTATCTGAAAAAATAAGGACATAAAAATTGCTTAACCTTTAATGAATAATGATGTCTAAGTCTCATTGCTATACACATAGCAACACACTGTTCAAGAACGGCAAAAGCGAAAAGTAACTACCATCAACATTCATTTTAGTTTCATTCACTCGCGCATACTATAGAATCCACTCGACTGCTCAGAACTCTCCTGCACGGTTTCCTCATGACTCAGTAAGCACGTAGCAGGCACGCGAAGGAATGCAATATCAAACATGCAATATCATGCCTAACCTTGACCTACTGCGTTTTTTGGTCTATCTGGAAAAATAAGGACATAAAAATTGCTTAACCTTTAATGAATAATGATGTCTAAGTGTCATTGCTATACACATAGCAACGCACTGTTCAAGAAAGGCAAAAGCGAAAAGTAACTACCATCAACATTCCTTTTAGTTTAATTCATTCGCGCTTACTATAGGATCCACTTGACTGCTCAGGACTGTCCTGCACAGTTTTCTCATGACTCAGTAAGCACGTAGCAGGCACGCGAAGCAATGCAATATCAAACATGCAATATCATGCCTAACCTTGACCTACTGCGTTTTTTTAGTCTCTCTGGAAAAATGAGGACATGCAAATTGCTTAACCTTTAATCAATAATGATGTCTAAGTCTCATTGCTATACACATAGCAACACACTGTTCAAGAAAGGCAAAAGCGAAAAGTAAAAACCATCAACATTCCTTTTAGTTTCATTCACTCGCGCTTACTATAAGATCCACTCGACTGCTCAGAACTCTCCTGCACAGTTTTCTCATGATTCAGTAAGCACGTAGCAGGCACGCGAAGCAATGCAATATCAAACATGCAATATCATGCCTAACCTTGACCTACTGCGTTTTTTTAGTCTCTCTGGAAAAATGAGGACATGAAAATTGCTTAACCTTTAATCAATAATGATGTCTAAGTCTCATTGCTATACACATAGCAACACACTGTTCAAGAAAGGCAAAAGCGAAAAGTAAAAATCATCAACATTCCTTTTAGTTTCATTCACTCGCGCTTACTATAAGATCCACTCGACTGCTCAGAACTCTCCTGCACAGTTTTCTCATGATTCAGTAAGCACGTAGCAGGCACGCGAAACAATGCAATATCAAACATGCAATATTAGGTGCGTTCTTTTCGCTTGCACCTCCTTGCACCCAGCAAACCGGTTCGGAGGGTGCAGCACCTTTTCATTATTTTCGTCCCGTCCTCGGCGCACTCTTGCCCCGCCCGCGTTCTTTTCGTAGTTCCCTCTGCCCCAGTTTCACGTTGAACTCAAAAACCTCTGCACCTTCCCGTACGTGGGTGAAGAAGTGTGAAAGCAGACGACATCGTGAAATGGCTGCGACGTCGGTCTTCAAAATCTGGCCCCTGCTCGACGGGTAGAACTCGGAGGCCTCGTACATGTCGGCAAGTTGCTGGACACGGCGTGAAGACAGTCGGAACAAACGTTTGTAATCGAATTCCATGTACCTTGGCACGATAGTTTCATAATACAGAGGGATTCGACAGCGTTCATGCCTCTCGAGAACTTCGATTGTAGCACAAACCAAGCGCGATTCATAACACTCGCCTTCTGAGTCCGAATCAACTAGCTCCATAAAGGCCGCCAGACTCGCGTTACACGCCATTACCGTCACAAGAACCAGAAGAATGTGGGACTGCGCGTACGAACAAAACTCCACGCTCTACGAAAACTCAAAAGTACGCAGCTACAGCCCTGCTTCGTAGCAGACGACAGTGCCCCCCCCCCCCCCCCCGGCGCACAATTGCATTCTTTTCAGGGGTTTAGTCCCTTTGCACCTTTCACTAAACTGGTTTTCGCTGTCTTCCCAACTCAGAAAACCGGGGATTTAGATGCAGCACTTTTTTTGCCGAAAAGAACGCACTTATTATTTCTAGTCTTGACCTACTGCGTTTTAGTCTATCTGGAAAAATAAGGACATAAAAATTGCTTAACCTTTAATCAATAATGATGTCTAAGTCTCATTGCTATACACATAGCAACACACTGTTCAAGAAAGGCAAAAGCGAAAAGTAACTACCATCAGCATTCACTTTAGTTTCATTCACTCCCGCTTACTATAGGATCCACTCGACTGCTCAGAACTCTCCTGCACAGTTTTCTCATGACTCAGTAAGCACGTAGCAGGCACGCGAAGCAATGCAATACCAAACATGCAATATCATGCCTAACCTTGACCTACTGCGTTTTTTAGTCTATCTGGAAAAATAAGGACATGAAAATTGCTTAACCTTTAATCAATAATGATGTCTAAGTGTCATTGCTATACACATAGCAACGCACTGTTCAAGAAAGGCAAAAGCGAAAAGTAACTACCATCAACATTCCTTTTAGTTTCATTCACTCGCGCTTACTATAGGATCCACTCTACTGCTCAGAACTCTCCTGCACAGTTTTCTCATGACTCAGTAAGCACGTAGCAGGCACGCGAAGCAATGCAATATCAAACATGCAATATTATGTCTAGCCTTGACCTACTGCGTTTTTAGTCTGTCTCGAAAAATGAGGACATGAAAATTGCTTAACCTTTAATCAATAATGATGTCTCAGTTTCATGTACTATACCCACAGCGACACACTGTTCAAGAAAGGCAAAAGCGAAAAGTAAAAACCATCAACATTCCTTTTAGTTTCATTCACTCGCGCTTACTATAGGATCCACTCGGCTGCTCAGAACTCCTGCACAGTTTTCTCATGATTCAGTATGCACCAAGCAGGCACGCGAAGCAATGCAATATCAAACATGCAATATTATGTCTAGCCTTGACCTACTGCGTTTTTAGTCTGTCTCGAAAAATGAGGACATGAAAATTGCTTAACCTTTAATCAATAATGATGTCTCAGTTTCATGTACTATACCCACAGCGACACACTGTTCAAGAAAGGCAAAAGCGAAAAGTAACTACCATCAACATTCCTTCTAGTTTCATTCACTCGCGCTCACTATAGGATCCACTCGGCTGCCCAGAACTCCTGCACAGTTTTCTCATGATTCAGTATACACGAAGCAGGCACGCGAAGCAATGCAATATCAAACATGCAATATTATGTCTAGCCTTGACCTACTGCGTTTTTTAGTCTATCTGGAAAAATAAGGACATAAAAATTGCTTAACCTTTAATGAATAATACTGTCTAAGTGTCATTGCTATACACATAGCAACAAACTGTTCAAGAAAGGCAAAAGCGAAAAGTAAAAACCATCAACATTCCTTCTAGTTTCATTCACTCGCGCTCACTATAGGATCCACTCGGCTGCTCAGAACTCCTGCACAGTTTTCTCATGATTCAGTATGCACGAAGCAGACACGCGAAGCAATGCAATATCGAACATGCAATATTATGTCTAGCCTTGACCTACTGCGTTTTTTAGTCTATCTGGAAAAATAAGGACCTAAAAATTGCTTAACCTTTAATCAATAACGATGTCTAAGTCTCATTGCTATACACATAGCAACACACTGTTCAAGAACGGCAAAAGCGAAATGTAACTACCATCAACATTCCTTCTAGTTTCATTCACTCGTGCTTACTATAGAATCCACTCGACTGCTCAGAACTCCTGCACAGTTTTCTCATGATTCAGTATGCATGTAGCAGGTACGCGGAGCAATGCAATATCAAACATGGAATATCATGCCTAACCTTGACCTACTGCGTTTTTTAGTCCATCTGGAAAAATAAGGACCTAAAAATTGCTTAACCTTTAATCAATAACGATGTCTAAGTCTCATTGCTATACATATAGCAACACACTGTTCAAGAAAGGCAAAAGCGAAAAGTAACTACCATCAACATTCCTTCTAGTTTCATTCACTCGCGCTCACTATAGGATTCACTCGGCTGCTCAGAACTCCTGCACAGTTTTCTCATGATTCAGTATGCACGAAGCAGGCACGCGAAGCAATGCAATATCAAACATGCAATATTATGTCTAGCCTTGACCTACTGCGTTTTTTAGTCTATCTGGAAAAATAAGGACATCGAAATTGCTTAACTTTTAAGCAATAATGATGTCTAAGCCACACTGCTATACACATAGCAACAAACTGTTCAAGAAAGGCAAAAGCGAAAAGTAACTAAAATCAACATTCCTTTCAGTTTCATTCACTCGCGCTCACTATAGGATCCACTCGGCTGCTGAGAACTCCTGCAGTTTTCTCATGATTCAGTATGCACGAAGCAGGCACGCGAAGCAATGCAATATCAAACATGCAATATTATGTCAAGTCTTGACCTACTGCGTTTTTTAGTCTATCTGGAAAAATAAGGACATAAAAATTGCTTAACCTTTAATGAAGAATAATGTCTAAGTGTCATTGCTATACACATAGCTACACACTGTTCAAGAAAGGCAAAAGCGAAAAGTAAAAACCATCAACATTCCTGTTAGTTTCATTCACTCGCGCTTGCTATAGGATCCACTTGACTGCTCAGAATTCTCCTGCGCAGTTTTCTCATGACTCAGTAAGCACGTAGCAGGCACGCGAAGCAATGCAATATCGAACATGCAATATTATGTCTAGCCTTGACCTACTGCGTTTTTAGTCTATCTGGAAAAATAAGGACCTAAAAATTGCTTAACCTTTAATCAATAACGATGTCTAAGTCTCATTGCTATACACATAGCAACACACTGTTCAAGAACGGCAAAAGCGAAATGTAACTACCATCAACATTCCTTCTAATTTCATTCACTCGCGCTTACTATAGAATCCACTCGGCTGCTCAGAACTCCTGCACAGTTTTCTCATGATTCAGTATGCACGAAGCAGGCACGCGAAGCAATGCAATATCGAACATGCAATATTATGTCTAGCCTTGACCTACTGCGTTTTTTAGTCTATCTGGAAAAATAAGGACCTAAAAATTGCTTAACCTTTAATCAATAACGATGTCTAAGTCTCATTGCTATACACATAGCAACACACTGTTCAAGAACGGCAAAAGCGAAATGTAACTACCATCAACATTCCTTCTAATTTCATTCACTCGCGCTTACTATAGAATCCACTCGACTGCTCAGAACTCCTGCACAGTTTTCTCATGATTCAGTATGCACGTAGCAGGTACGCGGAGCAATGCAATATCAAACATGGAATATCATGCCTAACCTTGACCTGCTGCGTTTTTTAGTCCATCTGGAAAAATAAGGACCTAAAATTTGCTTAACCTTTAATCAATAACGATGTCTAAGTCTCATTGCTACACACATAGCAACACACTGTTCAAGAAAGGCAAAAGCGAAAAGTAACTACCATCAACATTCTTTCTAGTTTCATTCACTCGCGCTCACTATAGGATCCACTCGGCTGCTCAGAACTCCTGCACAGTTTTCTCATGATTCAGTATGCACGAAGCAGGCACGCGAAGCAATGCAATATCGAACATGCAATATTATGTCTAGCCTTGGCCTACTGCGTTTTTTAGTCTATCTGGAAAAATAAGGACCTAAAAATTGCTTAACCTTTAATCAATAACGATGTCTAAGTCTCATTGCTATACACATAGCAACACACTGTTCAAGAACGGCAAAAGCGAAATGTAACTACCATCAACATTCCTTCTAGTTTCATTCACTCGCGCTCACTATAGGATCCACTCGGCTGCTCAGAACTCCTGCAAAGTTTTCTCATGATTCAGTATGCACGAAGCAGGCACACGTACCAATGCAATATCAAACATGCAATATTATATCTAGCCTTGACCTACTGCGTTTTTTAGTGTGTCTTGAAAAATGAGGATATGAAAATTGCTTATCCTTTAATCAATAATCATGTCTAAGTCTAATGTACTTACACATAGCGACACACTGTTCAAGAAAGGCAAAAGCGAAAAGTAAAAACCATCAACATTCCTTTTAGTTTCATTCACTCGCGCTTACTATAGGATCCACTCGGCAGCTCAGAACTCGTGCACAGTTTTCTCATGTTTCAGTATGCACGAAGCAGGCACGCGAAGCAATGCGATATCAAACATGCAATATCATGCCTATCCTTGACCTACTGCGTTTTTTAGTCTATCTGGAAAAATAAGGACATAAAAATTGCTTAACCTTTAATGAATAATGATGTCTAAGTCTCATTGCTATACACATAGCAACACACTGTTCAAGAAAGGCAAAAGCGAAAAGTAACCACCATCAACATTCCTTTTAGTTTCATTCACTCGCGCTTACTATAGGATCCACTCGACTGCTCAGAACTCTCCTGCACAGTTTTCTCATGATTCAGTATGCACCAAGCAGGCACGCGAAGCAATGCAATATCAAACATGCAATATTATGTCTAGCCTTCACCTACTGCGTTTTTTAGTCTATCTGGGAAAATAAGGGCAAAGAAATTGCTTAACCTTTAATGAATAATGATGTCTAAGTGTCATTGCTATACACATAGCAACACACTGTTCAAGAAAGGCAAAAGCGAAAAGTAGCTACCATCAACATTCCTTCTAGTTTCATTCACTCGCGCTCACTATAGGATCCACTCGGCTGCCCAGAACTCCTGCACAGTTTTCTCATGATTCAGTATACACGAAGCAGGCACGCGAAGCAATGCAATATCAAACATGCAATATTATGTCTAGCCTTGACCTACTGCGTTTTTTAGTCTATCTGGAAAAATAAGGACATAAAAATTGCTTAACGTTTAATCAATAATGATGTCTAAGTCTCATGCACTATACACAAAGCGACACACTGTTCAAGAAAGGCAAAAGCGAAAAGTAAAAACCATCAACATTACTTTTAGTTTCATTCACTCGCGCTTACTTTAGGATCCACTCGGCTGCACAGAACTCCTGCACAGTTTTCTCATGATTCAGTATGCACGAAGCAGGGACGCGAAGCAATGCAATATCGAACATGCAATATTATGTCTAGCCTTGGCCTACTGCGTTTTTTAGTCTATCTGGAAAAATAAGGACCTAAAAATTGCTTAACCTTTAATCAATAACGATGTCTAAGTCTCATTGCTATACACATAGCAACACACTGTTCAAGAACGGCAAAAGCGAAATGTAACTACCATCAACATTCCTTCTAGTTTCATTCACTCGCGCTCACTATAGGATCCACTCGGCTGCTCAGAACTCCTGCAAAGTTTTCTCATGATTCAGTATGCACGAAGCAGGCACACGTACCAATGCAATATCAAACATGCAATATTATATCTAGCCTTGACCTACTGCGTTTTTTAGTGTGTCTTGAAAAATGAGGATATGAAAATTGCTTATCCTTTAATCAATAATCATGTCTAAGTCTAATGTACTTACACATAGCGACACACTGTTCAAGAAAGGCAAAAGCGAAAAGTAAAAACCATCAACATTCCTTTTAGTTTCATTCACTCGCGCTTACTATAGGATCCACTCGGCAGCTCAGAACTCGTGCACAGTTTTCTCATGTTTCAGTATGCACGAAGCAGGCACGCGAAGCAATGCGATATCAAACATGCAATATCATGCCTATCCTTGACCTACTGCGTTTTTTAGTCTATCTGGAAAAATAAGGACATAAAAATTGCTTAACCTTTAATGAATAATGATGTCTAAGTCTCATTGCTATACACATAGCAACACACTGTTCAAGAAAGGCAAAAGCGAAAAGTAACCACCATCAACATTCCTTTTAGTTTCATTCACTCGCGCTTACTATAGGATCCACTCGACTGCTCAGAACTCTCCTGCACAGTTTTCTCATGATTCAGTATGCACCAAGCAGGCACGCGAAGCAATGCAATATCAAACATGCAATATTATGTCTAGCCTTCACCTACTGCGTTTTTTAGTCTATCTGGGAAAATAAGGGCAAAGAAATTGCTTAACCTTTAATGAATAATGATGTCTAAGTGTCATTGCTATACACATAGCAACACACTGTTCAAGAAAGGCAAAAGCGAAAAGTAGCTACCATCAACATTCCTTCTAGTTTCATTCACTCGCGCTCACTATAGGATCCACTCGGCTGCCCAGAACTCCTGCACAGTTTTCTCATGATTCAGTATACACGAAGCAGGCACGCGAAGCAATGCAATATCAAACATGCAATATTATGTCTAGCCTTGACCTACTGCGTTTTTTAGTCTATCTGGAAAAATAAGGACATAAAAATTGCTTAACCTTTAATGAATAATACTGTCTAAGTGTCATTGCTATACACATAGCAACAAACTGTTCAAGAAAGGCAAAAGCGAAAAGTAAAAACCATCAACATTCCTTCTAGTTTCATTCACTCGCGCTCACTATAGGATCCACTCGGCTGCCCAGAACTCCTGCACAGTTTTCTCATGATTCAGTATGCACGAAGCAGACACGCGAAGCAATGCAATATCGAACATGCAATATTATGTCTAGCCTTGACCTACTGCGTTTTTTAGTCTATCTGGAAAAATAAGGACCTAAAAATTGCTTAACCTTTAATCAATAACGATGTCTAAGTCTCATTGCTATACACATAGCAACACACTGTTCAAGAACGGCAAAAGCGAAATGTAACTACCATCAACATTCCTTCTAGTTTCATTCACTCGTGCTTACTATAGAATCCACTCGACTGCTCAGAACTCCTGCACAGTTTTCTCATGATTCAGTATGCATGTAGCAGGTACGCGGAGCAATGCAATATCAAACATGGAATATCATGCCTAACCTTGACCTACTGCGTTTTTTAGTCCATCTGGAAAAATAAGGACCTAAAAATTGCTTAACCTTTAATCAATAACGATGTCTAAGTCTCATTGCTATACATATAGCAACACACTGTTCAAGAAAGGCAAAAGCGAAAAGTAACTACCATCAACATTCCTTCTAGTTTCATTCACTCGCGCTCACTATAGGATCCACTCGGCTGCTCAGAACTCCTGCAAAGTTTTCTCGTCATTCAGTATGCACGAAGCAGGCACACGTACCAATGCAATATGAAACATGCAATATTATATCTAGCCTTGGCCTACTGCGTTTTTTAGTCTATCTGGAAAAATATGGACATCAAAATTGCTTAACCTTTAATCAATAACGATGTCTAAGCCACACTTCTATACACATAGCAACAAACTGTTCAAGAAAGGCAAAAGCGAAAAGTAACTAAAATCAACATTCCTTCTAGTTTCATTCACTCGCGCTCACTATAGGATCCACTCGGCTGCTGAGAACTCCTGCACAGTTTTTTCATGATTCAGTATGCACGAAGCAGACACGCGAAGCAATGCAATATCAAACATGCAATATTATGTCTAGCCTTGACCTACTGCGTTTTTTAGTCTATCTGGAAAAATAAGGACATCAAAATTGCTTAACTTTTAATCAATAATGATGTCTAAGCCACACTGCTATACACATAGCAACAAACTGTTCAAGAAAGGCAAAAGCGAAATGTAACTACCATCAACATTCCTTCTAATTTCATTCACTCGCGCTTACTATAGAATCCACTCGGCTGCTCAGAACTCCTGCACAGTTTTCTCATGATTCAGTATGCACGAAGCAGGCACGCGAAGCAATGCAATATCGAACATGCAATATTATGTCTAGCCTTGACCTACTGCGTTTTTTAGTCTATCTGGAAAAATAAGGACCTAAAAATTGATTAACCTTTAATCAATAACGATGTCTAAGTCTCATTGCTATACACATAGCAACACACTGTTCAAGAACGGCAAAAGCGAAATGTAACTACCATCAACATTCCTTCTAATTTCATTCACTCGCGCTTACTATAGAATCCACTCGACTGCTCAGAACTCCTGCACAGTTTTCTCATGATTCAGTATGCACGTAGCAGGTACGCGGAGCAATGCAATATCAAACATGGAATATCATGCCTAACCTTGACCTGCTGCATTTTTTAGTCCATCTGGAAAAATAAGGACCTAAAAATTGCTTAACCTTTAATCAATAACGATGTCTAAGTCTCATTGCTACACACATAGCAACACACTGTTCAAGAAAGGCAAAAGCGAAAAGTAACTACCATCAACATTCCTTCTAGTTTCATTCACTCGCGCTCACTATAGGATCCACTCGGCTGCTCAGAACTCCTGCACAGTTTTCTCATGATTCAGTATGCACGAAGCAGGCACGCGAAGCAATGCAATATCAAACATGCAATATTATGTCTAGCCTTGACCTACTGCGTTTTTTAGTCTATCTGGAAAAATAAGGACATCGAAATTGCTTAACTTTTAAGCAATAATGATGTCTAAGCCACACTGCTATACACATAGCAACAAACTGTTCAAGAAAGGCAAAAGCGAAAAGTAACTAAAATCAACATTCCTTTCAGTTTCATTCACTCGCGCTCACTATAGGATCCACTCGGCTGCTGAGAACTCCTGCAGTTTTCTCATGATTCAGTATGCACGAAGCAGGCACGCGAAGCAATGCAATATCAAACATGCAATATTATGTCAAGTCTTGACCTACTGCGTTTTTTAGTCTATCTGGAAAAATAAGGACATAAAAATTGCTTAACCTTTAATGAAGAATAATGTCTAAGTGTCATTGCTATACACATAGCTACACACTGTTCAAGAAAGGCAAAAGCGAAAAGTAAAAACCATCAACATTCCTGTTAGTTTCATTCACTCGCGCTTGCTATAGGATCCACTTGACTGCTCAGAATTCTCCTGCGCAGTTTTCTCATGACTCAGTAAGCACGTAGCAGGCACGCGAAGCAATGCAATATCGAACATGCAATATTATGTCTAGCCTTGACCTACTGCGTTTTTAGTCTATCTGGAAAAATAAGGACCTAAAAATTGCTTAACCTTTAATCAATAACGATGTCTAAGTCTCATTGCTATACACATAGCAACACACTGTTCAAGAACGGCAAAAGCGAAATGTAACTACCATCAACATTCCTTCTAATTTCATTCACTCGCGCTTACTATAGAATCCACTCGGCTGCTCAGAACTCCTGCACAGTTTTCTCATGATTCAGTATGCACGAAGCAGGCACGCGAAGCAATGCAATATCGAACATGCAATATTATGTCTAGCCTTGACCTACTGCGTTTTTTAGTCTATCTGGAAAAATAAGGACCTAAAAATTGCTTAACCTTTAATCAATAACGATGTCTAAGTCTCATTGCTATACACATAGCAACACACTGTTCAAGAACGGCAAAAGCGAAATGTAACTACCATCAACATTCCTTCTAATTTCATTCACTCGCGCTTACTATAGAATCCACTCGACTGCTCAGAACTCCTGCACAGTTTTCTCATGATTCAGTATGCACGTAGCAGGTACGCGGAGCAATGCAATATCAAACATGGAATATCATGCCTAACCTTGACCTGCTGCGTTTTTTAGTCCATCTGGAAAAATAAGGACCTAAAATTTGCTTAACCTTTAATCAATAACGATGTCTAAGTCTCATTGCTACACACATAGCAACACACTGTTCAAGAAAGGCAAAAGCGAAAAGTAACTACCATCAACATTCTTTCTAGTTTCATTCACTCGCGCTCACTATAGGATCCACTCGGCTGCTCAGAACTCCTGCACAGTTTTCTCATGATTCAGTATGCACGAAGCAGGCACGCGAAGCAATGCAATATCGAACATGCAATATTATGTCTAGCCTTGGCCTACTGCGTTTTTTAGTCTATCTGGAAAAATAAGGACCTAAAAATTGCTTAACCTTTAATCAATAACGATGTCTAAGTCTCATTGCTATACACATAGCAACACACTGTTCAAGAACGGCAAAAGCGAAATGTAACTACCATCAACATTCCTTCTAGTTTCATTCACTCGCGCTCACTATAGGATCCACTCGGCTGCTCAGAACTCCTGCAAAGTTTTCTCATGATTCAGTATGCACGAAGCAGGCACACGTACCAATGCAATATCAAACATGCAATATTATATCTAGCCTTGACCTACTGCGTTTTTTAGTGTGTCTTGAAAAATGAGGATATGAAAATTGCTTATCCTTTAATCAATAATCATGTCTAAGTCTAATGTACTTACACATAGCGACACACTGTTCAAGAAAGGCAAAAGCGAAAAGTAAAAACCATCAACATTCCTTTTAGTTTCATTCACTCGCGCTTACTATAGGATCCACTCGGCAGCTCAGAACTCGTGCACAGTTTTCTCATGTTTCAGTATGCACGAAGCAGGCACGCGAAGCAATGCGATATCAAACATGCAATATCATGCCTATCCTTGACCTACTGCGTTTTTTAGTCTATCTGGAAAAATAAGGACATAAAAATTGCTTAACCTTTAATGAATAATGATGTCTAAGTCTCATTGCTATACACATAGCAACACACTGTTCAAGAAAGGCAAAAGCGAAAAGTAACCACCATCAACATTCCTTTTAGTTTCATTCACTCGCGCTTACTATAGGATCCACTCGACTGCTCAGAACTCTCCTGCACAGTTTTCTCATGATTCAGTATGCACGAAGCACGCACGCGAAGCAATGCAATATCAAACATGCAATATTATGTCTAGCCTTGACCTACTGCATTTTTTAGTCTATCTGGAAAAATAAGGACATCGAAATTGCTTAACCTTTAATGAATAATAATGTCTAAGTGTCATTGCTATACACATAGCTACACACTGTTCAAGAAAGGCAAAAGCGAAAAGTAAAAACCATCAACATTCCTTTTAGTTTCATTCACTCGCGCTTACTATAGGATCCACTTGACTGCTCAGAATTCTCCTGCGCAGTTTTCTCATGACTCTGTAAGCACATAGCAGGCACGCGAAGCAATGCAATATCGAACATGCAATATTATGTCTAGCCTTGACCTACTGCGTTTTTTAGTTTATCTGGAAAAATAAGGACCTAAAAATTGCTTAACCTTTAATCAATAACGATGTCTAAGTCTCATTGCTATACACATAGCAACACACTGTTCAAGAAAGGCAAAAGCGAAAAGTAACTACCATCAACATTCCTTCTAGTTTCATTCACTCGCGCTCACTATAGGATCCACTCGGCTGCTGAGAACTCCTGCAAAGTTTTCTCATGATTCAGTATGCACGAAGCAGGCACACGTACCAATGCAATATCAAACATGCAATATTATATCTAGCCTTGACCTACTGCGTTTTTTAGTCTGTCTTGAAAAATGAGGATATGAAAATTGCTTATCCTTTAATCAATAATCATGTCTAAGTCTAATGTAGTTACACATAGCGACACACTGTTCAAGAAAGGCAAAAGCGAAAAGTAAAAACCATCAACATTTCTTTTAGTTTCATTCACTCGCGCTTACTATAGGATCCACTCGGCAGCTTAGAACTCGTGCACAGTTTTCTCATGTTTCAGTATGCACGAAGCAGGCACGCGAAGCAATGCGATATCAAACATGCAATATCATGCCTATCCTTGACCTACTGCGTTTTTTAGTCTATCTGGAAAAATAAGGACATAAAAATTGCTTAACCTTTAATGAATAACGATGTCTAAGTCTCATTGCTATACACATATCAACACACTGTTCAAGAAAGGCAAAAGCGAAAAGTAACTACCATCAACATTCCTTTTAGTTTCATTCACTCGCGCTTACTATAGGATCCACTCGACTGCTCAGAACTCTCCTGCACAGTTTTCTCATGACTCAGTAAGCACGTAGCAGGCACGCGAAGCAATGCAATATCAAACATGCAATATTATGTCCAGCCTTGACCTTCTGCGTTTTTTTAGTCTGTCTCGAAAAATGAGGACATGAAAATTGCTTAACGTTTAATCAATAATGATGTCTAAGTCTCATGCACTATACACAAAGCGACACACTGTTCAAGAAAGGCAAAAGCGAAAAGTAAAAACCATCAACATTACTTTTAGTTTCATTCACTCGCGCTTACTTTAGGATCCACTCGGCTGCACAGAACTCCTGCACAGTTTTCTCATGATTCAGTATGCACGAAGCAGGGACGCGAAGCAATGCAATATCAAACATGCAGTATTATGTCTAGCATTGACCTACTGCGTTTTTAGTCTATCTGGAAAAATAAGGACATAAAAATTGCTTAACCTTTAATGAATAATGATGTCTAAGTCTCATTGCTATACACATAGCAACACGCTGTTCAAGAAAGGCAAAAGCGAAAAGTAACTACCATCAACATTCCTTTTAGTTTCATTCACTCGCGCTTACTATAGAATCCACTCGACTACTCAGAACTCTCCTGCACAGTTTTCTCATGACTCAGTAAGCACGTAGCAGGCACGCGAAGCAATGCAATATCACACATGCAATATTATGTCTAGCCTTGACCTACTGCGTTTTTCAGTCTGTCTCGAAAAATTAGGACATGAAAATTCCTTAACCTTTAATCAATAATGATGTCTAAGTCTTTATGACCTTCGTTGTCGCTGCGCCAAAAAAATCCCAATCATCATCATGTCTAAGTCTCATTGCTATACACATAGCAACACACTGTTCAAGAAAGGCAAAAGCGAAAAGCAACTACCATCAACATTCCTTTTAGTTTCATTCACTCGCGCTTACTCTAGGATCCACTCGACTGCTCAGAACTCTCCTGCACAGTTTTCTCATGATTCAGTATGCACGAAGCAGGCACGCGAAGCAGTGCAATATCATGCCTAACCTTGACCTACTGCGTTTTTTAGTCTATCTGGAAAAATAAGGACATAAAAGGACCCAGAGTATATTCTTTGTCATTGCCCACACTACCGAGCTTTCCAAACTGCCATTTTCAGATCTCTCAATAATCTGAACTCCTGCCCCTCTCTCTAAAATTGCTTGGCCTATGGCTAAATCGAGCCCACGAATGCCTGCTCTCAAAGCTCTTTTAGCATTTGGACTCCATGGGACGTTATTTCCTTCCTCACACCACAAGCAGCTGTGGGGTAGAGTATCGCCCCAGGCAATGAAACTCCCTGTCCATCTCAAAATAAAGTTGATGAACAACATCTGCAACTTCTGCGAGGTGGTTTAAACCACTCTTATAACTACATGTTATATAAACAAGATACAGAAACCGACACTGAAGATTTTTGTTTAAGTTTAATGTGTACAAGCTTTTGCGTGGAGGTCCACGCTTCCTCAGGTCCTACCTGAGAAAGCGTGGACCTCCACGCGAAAGTTTGTACAAATTAAACTTAAACAAAAATCTTCAGTGTCGGTATCTGTATTTTGTTTATGTGATCTACAGGACTCCCCTCTTCGTACACACTTCAACTACATGTTATGTGTAACCTAGGAATGCTGTTATGGGGGTGGAGTGGCTAGTTTGCCACCGTACCACAAATAGGAACACAAACGGCCGATAAATCTGCTACAGAATCTGGGCCAAGACGATGAGCACTTGGAATCATCACAGTTTTTAGTACCATGCAGAGGAAGATAGAGTAGAGTACCCTCAAATTTTATACTACTTTTTCTGAATTACTTGTAATTATGCTGCAGCTACATAGGCAGCAGTTAAAATGCTACTCACAATTGCCAAAACTTCATGCTAACACTCAATTCTTTTTACAAACTTTGGTTTGTGACGTGATGAATGTTTCGGTGATTTCCATAGGCCCGGTTTCACCAACTATGTTTAACTGGACCAATATCAAGGGTTGCCAATTCTTGAACTTAACAGACACTTCTTTTTTCCACGTTCCACGGGTTTCCCGGGTTCCACGAATGGGCACTTGTTCACTGCCTCCTCTTGAAAGAAAAGTAGGACCGAAAGTCGCGTGCTCTCTCAGAGACCACCGTAATACCCTCAAGACCGTGCGCTTTAGACGCGGACTCGTCCCCCCTAGCTTTGAGCATAGCTCAACTGTACCAAATTGGTGACTCTGTTGAACAGTATGATGTCATTTGTTTTAATGATGAACAGTAGGATGTCATTTGTACCGTTTCCAAGGCACTTTGTACAAGGGTTTTGTATGCCAGCAGTTTACTGTCTTCGAAAGGTAGTTTTCGTGTCCACTTCAAGAAGACTATTTTTTTTAGGCTTATATTGTGCGTAACTACTGTGTGATTTCCACTAAATATCAGAAGAGAGGTGCACACCTAAATACCTGAAACCCTCAAGTCAATTAATTGTAGGATCAAAATTACATAGGAATATATTGAGGTTTGTCTTGTTCACAAAAGATATCATTGTACAATCTGTAAAGCTCATTGGTTGTTCCCATGACCTACATCAATCAAACACTGCAAACCACTCATTGAGCATAGTCAGTCCGCGGTACGCAAAGGGAAAAGCGTCATTGCCCTTTGTGAACATGGCAATGCAACAGTGCTTGCGGCTTTGCATTTCTCACTAGTTCCTTTCGTCACTATGTTATGAGATGACTAATGCTTTGCCAATTCAACACGAGCATACTTTGTAACAACTACTTAGAACTTTGGAACAACCTTGCAAAGCATATGTACTCGTATGCACTTCCTTTAATCGTTTCAGGAGTATTTCTCCCGTAACATATCTCAGCAGGTGCAGCATGTCATGTAGGTAACACAAGTTTGGCACAGTATTTGCTTGATACGTTTGCTTGCAGTACGTCCAACAAGCAGAGATATCAAATCTTGTGCCAAAATGGTGTGCCACGTGTCCGTGTAAAGACGAGTCGCTTAGATGGAATAGGTATAGCATCTTGATGTTGAATGCAAGAAGTTAATGTTTGACAACATATATGTCATGGGTTAAATAGAGCAGTATATCATACGCATCAGAAGAATGCCAACACTTCAGTGCTTTACCTTTACCTGTTATTCCAATGTTTACTCTCCCTTCTATTGGAATTACGTATTTCAGAATCATTTTTGTATTATTGAATTTTAATTTGGTAATCCTTTCACATGTCTTGTGATAGACAGGTTAGCAATCTAAGCCGTGTTTATGTGCCTCTCACAACCTGCATCTTTATGCAAAAATACTCCAAAAGCCGGGAGACGACATAACTAGACAAAAAGGTAGGGAACTCCGACTAAACATAACAAAATAAGGTTTACTCTGACGTTTCGTCCGTCATGCGACGGACATCATCAGTGCCAAGCTAAATGAGGGATTGCACAACCGGTCTCTATTTAAGGAGATGGGAGTATTGTTCGCGGAGGGGCCACGGTTTTTGTTACAAACCGAGGGGTCACCGCGTATGTGCCAAGACCCTAGAAGCTTCCTGTGTCCTTTAATCTCTCTTGTTATGTTAAGTTGGAGTTCTCTACTTTTTGTCTGCATTTTTATGTCTGAGTCTGTTTTTGTGACAAGAGGGCAAGGGTGCGGGCAACGTGGCATATGTTCACAAAAAAAGCAGAACCAGAGACACACACAAAAAAAATATAGCATAACACAGTCCCAATCATTTTGTCGTGTCATTTTTGCTATGTCATCTGTTCTACATTTCTTTTTTTTTTTTTTTTTTTCGTGTGTAGTTTCTGGATTTCAAGCCCAAGAGTAGTTGCGGTAGAGGATGCTGAGAGCATGTGAAGCATACATTTTCTCATTCTCACATTATGCTGTAAGCAGTGTGAAATACAACTCAAAAGGTATTTAATGAGAGACAAATTCTCACCAAGAATACTGTGGGAACATTGCAAAGGAAAATAATTATAAACCATAATGGATTCCTATCCTATTGAAGCCGGCTGCAGTACACTACAATGTGTCACATGTAACAATATCAGTGTTTCCAAAATTGACACATAAACCTTAGGGAGGCCGCAATAGTCAAAGCTGGAGTTACAACACTTGACGAAAAGAAAAAGCAGATGAAGTGAACGCAATATGCGAATAAGTTCAGTTCAGCGCACAAACACTCGGGAGCCGAGCTAACGTGCTTTCCATCCAGGTCCGTCGCATGATTTCTCACTGTGTCATGACGGACCCCCTAACCTACAGCATACGTCACTTGCGCACAGTAGTATAACATTTATATTATTGTATATGTGTCAGGGCGCACACAGGCACAGAAGAGGAAAGGTATCAGCTGTCGCACACAGAGCCATCCATGCACCCACGAATCCACAGCAAGACCGCCGAGGCTTTCCCACTCGGATTAAGTACCTGTACCTTGAACTGTAAACAGTTTGGTGTACACTCCAGAAAACGAGAATAGCTGATTGCCGATTTCATGCGCGCGGCCATGCGAGTCGACAAGGACAGTTCAATAGAGGAGAAATTTTAGGTGAACGCGAATGTAGCGCTAGTGGTGGGCGCAAGAATTTGCACTTCAAACGACGTAAAACACCAAAAACTGAGCAGCGAGGATGCTTGCTTGCTCATTTGTCATTATTTGGGCCTGTAATCCACATCAGGGTTCAGAAAGGCTGCTAAATGCCGATGGCCGGTACAAGAAAAACGTGTTTGCAATGGTTTTTGTCCTTTTGAAGTTCAAGCGAATATACGTTTTTTGCTGCTCCTCTCTTTTCTTTCTTTTTTTCTCTTTATCGTTTTTTACTGTTGTCGATCCCTTCCGGAGCCCTTAGCTTGGAAAGCTGCTCCTGTTTAGTTTCAGTATCAATCGGAATGTGGGGGCAGGGGGAACAGTCACCGCTCCTCAAGTTTTCACGGTGGCTCTGCCCCCTCCCCATCTCCATCCCCCGAATTTTCGCTCTGAGGACCTCTTTGTATATGCCACACTTCTCAGTCTCTAACTCCATGTCCCGCAGTGCTCTCCTTCAGGTTAGGTTAGGTTACGTTAGGTTGGGTTAGGTTAGGTTAGGGCTCGCTCCCCCTTGCCGTGATGGACTTCCGAGTTATTGCGAGCGAGGTATCTCCGTAATGGAAAACCCGAAATGGTGCACTACAAACAAATGTCACCTCTGTGGATAATAATTTGAAGCATACAGATGAAGGATTCATCTCATATCTAGAATGATTGCTAGCAATTCTGCTCTTTCTGTTTCTCGAAAGAAAGAAAAACAGCTTCATAAAAATCTTAGTGAATTATGGAAATTAGAATGCAAAAATACCTTGCAGATAAGGTTTTCCTCCACTCGCATACGCGTAAGTGCGAAACAAATGTACACTTAGTCCTAGTTGTTTTATTAAAAAAAAATCTCAATTGAAAATTGCTACGCCCACGAAGTATGCCTTTGTGGCCCGTTCCCGTTTATTCTGTGTGTGTGTGTGTGTTTCAGCTTGGGCAAATTTTTATTAAAAAAGTTACGAGAGCACGTCATTTTCACAGTTGAGTTCTACGGGCGCGTATCTTTTCCAAGAAAGACTATAATGACTAATAAGGATGACTAATCAATTAAATTCATTAATTAACTCTAATAAGGACGTCTTGAACAAAAGCCAGATACCGATATGGGAGACTGTCCTAGTTAAAATCCGCACCACGTTGAAAAATTTTGAAACACGTACGTGTATTAAAATATCCATCCCTGAATTTTGACATGCAAATGGGCCAAAACCGAAACCGTGGCAACCACCTTTGGGGTGGTGGTCTTCACGGTACGGGATCCGTATATACTTCTGTATGTCAACTGCGCTCACAACTATATTGTCTGGGCTCGGAAAGCGTATGTTTCTGGAACGTAGAGAGAGGAAAAAGGAATCACAAAACACGAATGTACTTCAAGTACTTTTCTCCTTAGGGAAGCGAGAGATTTATTGACTCTACGTTGCACTAGTATCAGCGCGTTGAGTTGGAATTGGAATTAGAATTGGAAATGGGTAAAAAATAATAAGAAATAATACTAAAAAGAAAAAGATTGAAAAAGCGTTATCTGAGCTGATCGAGGTCGGTTCACTCTGGAAATTGTTGCACCGACGACTAGCGCCACGTTCGAACTTACCTAAAGTTGCTCCTCTGTTGAACTGTCCTTCTCGGCTCGCATGGCTGCGCCCATGAAATCAGCAATCAGCTGTTCTCGTTTTGTGGAGTGTGCACCAAACTGTTTGTAGTTCAAGCTACAGGTACTTAATACGAGTGGGAGAGCTTCGGCAGTCTTCCTGTAGGATTCGTGGGTGCATCAACAAAGATGGGCATAGCCTTCGGGATGGCTCTGTGTGTGACAGCCGGTGTCTTTCTCCGTCTGTTACGTCGCGAGCATAGGTGGGGAAGTTACTTTTATTTTGTAGTGCACTACCGTTACTCACTACTTTTTCAAAACGTAACGCGTTACGTTATTCGTAACTGTTGCGATAGTAGGTAACGGGTTACTAACGCCGTTACTTCTGATAAGTAATGCCGTTACTTTTGCATTACTTCGCTAGTTGTCCTTATAATATATGTACCATTTTCGGTTGAGTCACACAAGTGCGTTCCGCAGATGAATACACGCAATGTTGTGCACAAACAAGGGTCACGCATGAACAAAACTTACATGTATGATTTATTGCAACGCAGAAGTAGTTGACGCTCAAAATTTTCATCCGTGTGGCTGAGCAGACTCCTAATGACACGTGCGTGCTGCTTGTCAAGGTTGATAGAGATGGTGACCTTTTATCTCACACAGTATAAATCCAAACAGCGAATCCCTTGGTACTTTGTTACTTGTTCAGACGCTTTTACCCCATTCGTCCGAAAAATACCAAAGGGAGTGAAAAATAGAGGTGGTAAACAAAGGTGACATCTCAACCAGGGTAGGTCAATAGTCCTTTTGCGTTCTTCGCGGGTGCTGATGTGACCTTCTTGTCATTGTTGAAGATGAATAGAAAAAATTGGAGATTTTCCCGGAGTCTACAGGCACGGTCCTCGCTCAAGCTTTCAAGTTTAGACTATGAAGCAATGTTCCCAAACACGCAGTAACGCATAACGCCGTTACGCGTTAGTTAGTAAAAATGTAATGACGTTACGTTACTCATTACTTTTCTCCCAAATGTAATGCGTTACCGGTAACGCACTACTTTGTAACGCGTTACTCCCCACCTATGGTCGCGAGACAACTGAGACCACCGTCTGTGCGCGCTCAGGAAGCTTGAAATCTGCCCTGATACATATACAGTAATATATACCTTCAATATACCCTGATACATATGTGGTCAATAAATTGGGACTTGCTCCAATGCGATCTTTCCCGGAGTTCACAAGAGACACTGTTTGTGGATTTATGCCTTACATTTAATCTATCGCAGGTCGTTCCACATCCTACCCGAATAACTCATGCCACACAGTCAACCCTTGACTTGCTTTTAACCTCCCATCCTGAGCACATCACTTCTTTGCATGTCACTGATGGTCTCAGTGACCACAAGGCTATTTTCTTCGATATCTCTTCATGTCGTCCAAATGTTCGTAAATTCAACGATAAAACCATATACGACTACGCTCGAGCTAACTTCCAAGCCATCAACGAGGGTCTTGAAGCTCGGTATGAAAATTCCTTTCATGGCACCTCGCCTTACTCCATTGAGGATAACTGCATAGTCCCTCTTTCGTGACAACATAAACTACCTTACCGAGTACCATGTTCCAATGATAAGAGTGAAATCTTATGATCACAATCCTTGGTTCACGAAAAGTCTCAAAATCTTGCTAACCAAGAAAAAGCGTTTATTCAGGAAGGCAAAGTGTCTTGGCGACGACGTATCATGGGCTAAATTTCACTACTGTGAACGGGAATACAGGCGCTCGATCAAGGAAGTGAAACGTAAGTTCTTTACCATCGACCTCCAGTCTCGCTTGACGAATAAACCAAAACAATTTTGGAAAATTTTGTCTCCGCCAAAATTCCACCTTATCAGTCTAACTGACACCCGCCGACAACGACCGCGCCAACGCTTTCGCTTCCTTGTTTTCATCCGTTTTCAACACCGATAACGGGTACACCCAAACTCCATTGTCAGTAATCGCCTCCTCACCTATGGCCCCCATTCATATCAGCACTCATGGCATTTGAAAATCATTGGGTCACTTAAGCTGTCGTCAAGTGCTGGTCCGGACTCTATTAACCCGAAGGTTCTATACAACACGAGATCTGTTTCCAGCAAGATTCTATCTTGCATATTTAACACTCGAAGATTCTGCTTTACCGCGGGACTGGAAGACGGCGAAGATTGTCCCTATTCACAAATCAGGCAGCTGCCACATCGTTAATAACTACCGCCCCATTTCACTCACTTCTATAGTATGTAAAATTCTCGAACGCATACCCCAACGTAGTTAAGTACCTTGAAGAAAAATGCTTCTTCTATCCCTTGCAGCACGAGTTTCGAAAGCTCTTTTCGTGTGAAACTCAAGTAGCCAGTTTTGTTCACGACATCTTTCTCCACGCAGACAATAATCATCAGACTGACGCCGCTTTCTTAGACTTTCGCAAGGCCTTCGATATGGTGCCGCACTCTAAGCTTCTATACAAACTCTCTCTGCTTAACCTCGACCTGTATGTCGTCCGTTGGATAGCTCAATTTCTCACTAATCGTAAGTTATTTGTTACTTGCAACAACCACCTATCCCCAAATGTGCCTGTGCTTTCTGGTGTCCCTCAGGGTTCAGTCCTCGGCCCTCTCCTTTTCCTTATCTATATAAATGACCTTCCTTCAGGCATATATTCCACGATTCGTCTCTTTGCTGACGACTGTGTAGTGTACAGGCAAATCCTCTCTCCTTCTGACCAACTAACCTTACAAAGTGACCTTTCACTAATCCGGCGTTGGTGCAATGAGTGGCAAATGCCTCTGAACATTGCAAAGTGTCGCGTTTTGTTGTTTTCTCGAAGACGGGTCTCCTGTCTTCCTCCCTTCCCTTACAGTCTAAGTGATATCACATTAACCCGAGCAGATTCTTACAAATATCTTGGAATCCACCTTTCCTCCAACCTAACTTGGAACGAGCACATCAACCACATAATAACTAACGCTTCTCGCTCCCTAGGCTTTGTTAGACGCACCCTGAGGTTGGCACCCTCTATCTTAAGCTCCTAACCTCCACGGCTCTTGTACGAAGCAAGCTGGAATATGCATCACCTATTTGGGACCCTCCCCAAAAGCATCTCTGCGACGACATAGAAGCCATCCAGAATCGGGCTGCCCGTTTCATTTCCAAAGACTACTAATTCAATACGTCTTTAACCGCATTAATATCAAATCTTAATCTCGACTCACTCGAACATCGTCGTCGTCTTGCCAAGTTAGCCCTCTTCCATTGGTTCATTTTCATCTTGTCACCGCACCAATCCCCCATCACCCGCTCGAGTGTCATTTTCCCTCACATCGACACACTAATAAGCTCACACGCTTTCACTGTAATACCAATGCATTACCCAGATCATTCTTTTGTTCAACTGCCATCGAATGGAGCAACCTCCCATAATCTCTCCCAACTATTATCGACCATACAGTATTTTGTAACACCCTCTCCCGTTCACTCCACCCACAAGACCATCACACTTGTATGTCAGTCGCAATGAAATTTTTCTACTCCCCCTTATCATATTTGTTAATTATCTGTACTTATGTGAACGAACTCCCTGTTTCGTGCTTTAATACTTGTTTTCATATAAGTTTGTACTGTCGTCGTTTCTTTATTTTCCTGTTTACTTACTGCAAATTGTGTTGTTCTTTTTTGCTTGCTTGTTTGTTTGTATCAAATTGCTGCAAATGTATCTTACGCTCCAGTTCCCACCCCTCATGTAACGTCCTCCGGACCACTGGGGTTCTCGAAATAAATAAATAAATAAATATGAATGTTATACTAGTGCGCGGAAGCAGCGTATCACCAGGGCGCAAGTGGACAAGGACGCGATAGTAGCGTCACCTCGTCATGATACAGTGAGGAATACAGCGACACACTTGATTGAAAGCATTGCTGCGAGTTAGCTTGTTTCCCGGCTGATTGTACGCTGAACTGAACTTGCATTTTTGTAAAACAACTTCAATATAATGCAGTCGTAGCGAGATAGTTTCCTTGGTTTTGTGGCATATTGCGCTCACTTCATCTGCTTTCTCTTGGGCCCCGTTTGGGCTATCGCGGCCTCAATGGGGGTCCTGACACACGGTTTGGGAAACACTGAGGCATACTGTATCTTGTTACATGTGACATATTGTACTGTACTGAAGCCAGCTTCACTGTTCTATATTTTCTACGCATGGTTACTTCTTCAACGTTACTTGAATTAGGAATGCGGAGAATGAGGAAATGTATGCCTTGCATGTTCTGGATGTTCTCTAATTGCTGACCCCTGCTGTTGGGCTAAAATCCAGCAACTACACAAAAAGATTAACAAACGCAGAACAGAAGACAGAAACGAGCACACAATAACATGATTGAGATCATGATATGCTGTCAATTTTTTTCTGTGTCTCTGGTTCTACATCTTATGAAGATGTGCCACATTGCCAGCACCCTTTCCCTCTAGCTACGAAGAGAGCCTCTCATTAAAAAAAATGCAGGTTATCAAACGCACATAAGCTTTGCTTACATTTTTTTGGGTCTTCGCTCATGTAATGTTTATGGCAGAAAATGCTCCTCTAGTTCACATGGCATACTGAATATCAGTGTGCTCCACAGCCACAAACTACATTGTAAATTAGCACTGCAGTATGTTTATCGGCACACATGAAATTACTCTTCATAAGTGCATCATGCAAGCTCATTGATTCTGATGGTAATTGCTCATGAAATAAGATGGGGTGGGGTGAAAGACACTAGAATCACATGTTGCGTCACTAGCAGTGCCGTACTCACTCACCAGTGACATCACAAGCGGTGATTTGTCACTGAAGCCTGCACCTCAACGATGTAATTCACACCTCGGTTGCAGAAAAAGTAAGCACATGTTTGTCATTACTTGGTATACAGTTGAAACTTGTTAATGTGATGACGGTCATTCTCGTGGATTTTGGCGATAAACCATTTTAGGGAAAAAAACACCTGTCAAGATGTAAGCTATGAAAAGTAGTAAATTGAGTGAGGCATTCTAAATTGCATTTTTCCTTTATATTTTCAATGTTGACATACATCAGCTTGTGTAACTGTCAATCTAGGTTATTCCAGCCAAAACCAGCTAGAGATGTAACTTGACTCTCTTAAATATCACTGAAAAAAATTGTGTGCGTTTTTTAGACGATGCATATATCGAATGTAAATCATCATTTTGTTTTCTGGAGCAATGGAGCCGCATTAAACTGTGCCGACATATCAAGTTGTCCCTTACGAGCTTCCTTCTCACATCTACATATACATCATTTTGTGCGCTTTTCTTGCCTGGTGTTAGAGGGGAACCACGGGTCTGCCATCCCAAAGGGCATGTAGAACGAGTATAAATCTGGTGACGTAGTGAGAACTCAAGAACGGAGCACCTTTTGGGTAAAGTTTACGATAAATTTCCGGCAAATTAGCATTCTTGAAGGAGCCCCAGATTATTTATGCTTGTAACTGATTGCTTGTGATTAGCTTCACATAAAAATATCAAGCTGATCTATATTCATTGTTTAACCAATAGTTTGAGAATATCAAGCACTTGCAAATTTTTTTTTTTTTCAGATAGTATATTTACATATAGGTCGTCTAAAAGAAATCTTCCCTTATTTGTATAACTAGTCCTCTCCCGTAACATATTGAAAATCTACAGGTTTATTTTTCTTAAAAAAAAACGAAAAAGTTTGTCGCCATAATGTGCTGCAGCTTGTTCGTCAGTTGAGGCCATCTAGGAAGAAAAAAAAAAGAGAGATGCCTTTGTGGCTGTCTCCTGCTAAAATCGACACTCTGCTTTTCCATTTTGAGAACCTACAGGTGTATTTGTTCTTACGCAAGAAAAACGTTTCGTCAGCTCATTCATATCCCATCTGTATGACGCTATAGCACACTTTGAACAAATTTGGCATTCAGCTGTTCTGCCCAGTTCTACAGATTAGTTGCAGTCGCTGCTTCATAACAGCTTTGTCAGCATTTATGATTGTTTTCACATACCTGAAGTCATCTGGAAAGTGAACAAATCTCATCATTTCAAGGGCATACCCTCTCCTATAGCATGTGTTTTCTGTAGATCTTATAGCATCAGCTGACCATATTGGCTCAGATCATGTCAGAATGCGACGTAACAGCTTTTGAAAACAATTTATTATGATCTCGTGTGCCCTTCAACCACAACAGAAAAAAAACACACAGTCTTCCCTTCAGTGGAAATAGGTGTTTTGCTGCATGAACAGAAGGTGGCCCAAAGTAATAGTACCTACTTGTGGCCTGGGTGGAGCATGCCTCACTGTGCTTTATGTCCAGTAATTTCTTCTACAACGGTATCTCTTTGGCAGTGAGCCACAAACTATGCAGTCTTCAAGCTTTCTTTCACCGGGAAGAACAGCTTACAGCTCTGCAGCATTAGAATATCTGCACGGAATAGGGGCTGCAATCTAGCCCTATAGGTGCCAACGTTTTAAATGCTACTGCGAACACAGTGATAGTACACTTTATCACGGCACAAATCAATTATGTCAAAGTCATGCTTGTGGAGGCAAAGCCATGCTTGCCAAAGCCAAAGAGGGAAAGTGATGCTTATGGAGGGTTTTATCATGCCCTGCTGCTCAGTGTATGGCTTCTGTTTTTAGCTCGAACAAACCAATAAACAAAAATCTGAGGAAAGAAATATGCCACCTTCAGTTGTCATCGACCAAGCAAACTAAGTCAACAATGGTGGTTGTTTGGTACTGTGGCACCTGTTTGGTACTGTGGTACCAGCTAGCTGCCTTGTAGTGTAACATATGTGTGACCGCATGAAGGACAAAGAGGAGGAATTAGCTAGTCTAGCGTAGGAGCTCTCACACTGGCATAGCTGGTCAAAATGAAAATGTGGGCCATACATCACATAAAACACAAATACCAGTATATTTTCTGCAACCACTGGTTAATTTCTAGTAGGTGCGGTGCATATAGCGTGCCCAAGGACTGATTTTTTTATTCTTTGAGAAATCATATTTTTGCAGTTATGAGGGATGACAACATGTTCCACATGCGAAGTGAATGTACTAATTAGGTCTCGTTTAATTATTTGAAATAGAAGGTCGGTGCAAATGCAACGTCGGTTTCCCTATGTGCCGCTATAGTTTTCAAAAGTATGCTCGTGACCATTTAGTGCGAGGACATGGCCCCGGAATAATGACTGTGCGAGAGTAAGTCTCGGAGCGTTCCTTTTGCCTTTTCATTTGAACGTGAGGAAGAAACAACGCTGCAGAACTGCAAGCAGCACATTTGTACGACAACACCTGCACGACATGTAATGTCGTGCAGGATGCAAGTTTTACAGCGATTTCATATTTCAGCACAATATTTATAAGCTGTAAAAATGGGTGCAAGGGTACCATACAATGAAGTAGCTGGTACCGTAAATTTAGGCCTCTTCTTGGCGTGGGTGCTTGGCATAAAGAGTGACCTGCTAAGAAACGTACTTGGGGATTTCTGAATGTGAAGATCATAGGAGAGACAGGAAGGCAAATAAATACAACAGAGGGTGCCATTCATTTCTCATCTTACACTTCTGATTTCAGTTACTTATTGCGCTTGGTTTTCTTCAGTTCCGACATCTGATAACCAGAATTTTAACTGTATATACACGCGAATAAATAAGATCCAAAAATTTCTGTGAGAAAATTTCGTGGTTTTTAAGACCTTCAAAATGGCATTCTTAGGTTCCAGGGTATTCAAAGACCAGTGAAAAAAAAGTGCTTGAAGTGTTATGTCTAGATACATCTCTTGCAGCTTTTGCATGGCAAATCGTTGTCTAGGAAGGTGCGCGAATCAATGTGGATGTTCCTGAAATTAGAATCTTATTTCGTTGCACTTTGAGATTACCGTATGCTGGTTACAAAAAATTAGGGCACCTCCGCTGACTCAACTTATTCATCCTAGAGAAAATAGTTTTTTCTTGCAAACAAACAAACAATTTCTTCACATTCATATGCAGCTTATTTGCAGAAATGCATTTTGAGAGTTTGTCCAGTGCCTGTTTCCTGCATTTATCAGAACGTAGGCTCACAAGGACAACCACAGGCAGGTTCCGATTTCACGATTCTGCGGTTCGGAATCTGGAACACAAACAAACAGATACAGACGGTATCGGAATCCGGCTTTTTCGTCGATCGTCACTTTTCCACTCTACGATTTCACAACCAAGGCAGCCCTGCAGGAGAATGGCGATGTTCGCGACAATGTTCATAATATAGCAGGTGTCCATCATAGCTGGAACCAACACCGGGAACTCATTTGGTGACACGACACGAATTCAGAGTTCGACACACTCAAATTTGACAGGCGGGCATCAGAACAAAGCATGAACTGCAGTGTCAACAGAATCCTCATAGCCGACGGATAATACAGTAAACGATTTGTCCAGACTCGGTACTCTCGTTCCCAGCCCACCGCAAAAAGCCTCATCCTACGGGGAACTATTTTGAGACGCGGGAGCCAAAAGCCTTCGCTGCTCTGACGCTGTCGTGCCTGTCAACCAATCAGAGACGATTTATTTTGAAAGTTTCAATCTGAAGCGTTTGTATCGCAACAGTTGATTTTTACGGCTTTATCTTTACACCGTGGATTTTTTCGTGATTTATTTTGAGGAGTTTATTCTCGAAGTTTATTTTGCGAAGTGTAAACCAGAGTAATCCCATACACATAGCGACACACTGTTCAAGAAAGGCAAAAGCGAAAAGTAAAAACCATCAACATTCCATTTAGTTTCATTCACTCGCGCATACTATAGGACCCACTCCACTTCTCAGAACTCTCCTGCACAGTTTTCTCACGATTCAGAAAGCACGAAGCAGGCACGCGAAGCAATGCAATATCATGCCTAGCCTTGACCTACTGCGTTTTTTTAGTCTGTCTGGAAAAATAAGGACATGAAAATTGCTTAACCTTTAATCAATAATAATGTCTAAGCCTCATGTACTATACACATAGCGACACACTGTTCGAGGAAGGCAAATCGAAAAGTGAAAACCATCAAGATTCCTTTTAATTTCATTCACTCGCGCTTACTATAGGATCCACTAGGCGACTCAGAACTCCTGCACAGTTTTCTCATGATTCAATAAGCACGAAGCAGGCACGCGAAGCAATGCAATATCAAACATGAAATATCATGCCTAGCCTTGACCTACTGCGTTTTTTAGTCTATCTGGAAAAATGAGGACATAAAAATTCCTTAACCTTTAATCAATAATGATGTCTTAAGTCCCGTGTGCTATACACATAGCTTACACACTGTTCAAGAAACGCAAAAGCGAAAAGTAAAAACCATCAACATTCCTTTTAGTTTCATTCACTCGCGCATACTATAGGATCCACTCCACTTCTCAGAACTCTCCTGCACAGTTTTCTCATGATTCAGAAAGCACGAAGCAGGCACGCGAAGCAATGCAATATCATGCCTAGCCCTGACCTACTACGTTTATTAGTCTGTCTGGAAAAATGAGGACATGAAAATTGCTTAACCTTTAATCAATAATGGTGTCTAAGTCTCATGTATCTCATGCATTCGTTGGTGAATTATATAGCCTGGGAATTTAACTGAGACACCCTGTATATGCAATCGTACAGCACTCTCAATATTGCAATGTGCACTTCATATTTTGCGTTAAGAATATATAGGGGCTACAATTATTAGGATATGACATTTGTATCAGAATTGACACTGAAACAAGTTTAAGCACTATGAAGGTATTATGTTGGTCGTTTCCAGGAGCGGCCACCAAGTCCACGCATTGAAAACAGCAGGCTGAAAGAAGATGGCAATTTGGAGATAGTGTCATCCACAGAGATAATATGGCGGCCGAATAAAGTGCAGAAATTTTTGATGATCGCTGAACTCATGGACGATCACCACCTCTTCAGTGCGAAGTTCCTCATGCTTGGTTACATGTTTCATATGCGCCTACGTGCCATTGAAGGAAACGAGAAGCCATACCTAGAAGTTGCGCTCTTCCTGTGCCAAGGTCCCAACGACGATGCCCTGACATGGCCATTCAATACGGAACACGCGGTAACCCTGAAACACCCGTCAGACAACGATTTTTACGTGGAAAGGGAAGCCGTGCTCGCGGCTGTTCACCGTTATCAGAAACCCGAATCTGAGTATAATGTAGGTACAATCTTCATAAAGCTAAGTCTGGAAAAGCTTAAAAAACATGGTTTTATACACGACGATGCTTTGTGCCTCTCGCTCAAGTTTTATCCTAAAGGTTACTAGTACATTTCTGTGTCTCTCGCAATCTTGGTGCATAAACTCCATGATGATGGGAAGACGCTGAGCCCGGGTTAAGGGGAGGGTGAAACTTTCTGTATAGTGCTTCCGAGCTATTGAATCACACAATAAAGAGTACAAGGCAATGTTACCACACTCCTCCGACCCCAAAGCTGGACATCGGGGTGGGGGTGTCGGGGGTGCGAATAGAATATATTCGACTTTGCCAGTTCCCGGTGCTGTGACATTTAGATGCCTCACAGTTTGTGTTATATTGTTGCCTACTCATCGCTTGCAACGAAACCTGTGGATTGCGTTCATTTAAACATTGATGAGGACAATGTAAAAAGTGTGCGCGGGTCTCGGGCAAGATATGTTTTCCAGATTGTATTCTGTCTCTTGTATTTCTTTTTGTGACATATAGGTTTAAAGTTATTACATTTTGCAATTTTTGTACTGCCGAAAGCGCACAATAAATACTTTGACCGGAATGTATGTATTCAGTTTACTGTAGTTTCATGCTCGTAGGGATAGGAACGGAAAACCTCGCCCCCAACGCCTTGAATCGCTGCACTTACTTCCGTCATTCTTGTCCGAGATTGCGATGATTCATGATTATATCAAGACCATTGTCCCTCCGCCGAGGCAGCTTGGTGAGCAACGTATGTGTGCACCTTTCCACGTAGTACTGTAAAAGTGATGGCTTATTAGTCAACACATCCTACTACTGTCACGGGCAATAGGCGAGCATAAAAGCACGACGACGGACACTTTGAGCGGGGAACATTGTGCATCTCTCGTGCTCCCCTGTGAATAAATAGACCGGGTCCCCGCTGCTTCCCTTAACATTTGGTGGTGGTGCGATTTCTTCCCCACGGGTTGTCCAGTACGTTACAGCCGTCGCCTCCGCGACTTGTTTCCTGGCACCTGACGCAAAGACTAGCATTGCACTATCGATCAATGCTCTCATTCCTACTCTGTCCCCCTACAAAGAAGAAGAAGAACGCCGCAATTAGTTCGTGTGTGTGCCTTCCAAAGGGAGTGCCTGAAACAAAGGAAGCAGTCTACATGTCGTAGATATCGTAATCGTAATCGTAATCGTAATCGTATCGTATCGTCGCTTCGTAAGCTCTGGTACTTACGAAGGACAATGAGACATTGCACTCCACGAACGAAGCTCACTGCCTATACAACATTAGTTCGTCCATTGTTAGAGTACGCGGATATCGTGTGGGATCCCCACACGACTATTGACATAAACCGCATAGAGAATGTACAGAAAAAGGGCTTAAGGTTTATTTACAACGCGTATGTAAGGGAATCATCAGTGACAGCGCTGTACGACACTTCTCGACTCCCCCCACTGGCTCTTCGAAGGAAACTCAGACGACTGAAATTTTTGCATAGTATCATATACGGCGGATCAGGGTTAAAGTTTGATGACTATTTGACATTCAATTCCAGTCGGCCAACAAGGCAAAAACACAGTAAATTGATACGGGAGCTTCGTTCCAGGAAAAACGTTCTCAATTTTTCATTCTTTCCACGCACAGTGCGGGATTGGAATTGCTTGCCTACCAGTGTGACGGAATTAAATAATGTATCTTCTTTTTTAAAGGCAACTCAATCTTATATTGGAATTCCTGTTGAGTGATTTTATTGTGTTTGAGTTTGTGTGTAATCCCTGCCTTGGCGGTCAACAGGCTGCCGGCAGTATTAGCAAATAAATAAATAAATATCAGCTCATACTTCGTTTTCGTTTCTTTTTTTCATCTAAGAATATGTCCACATCGAAAAACGTCGGCGATTCTTTTTCGTTGATGGCTGAAAAAGTCGCCAGGATGTTGATCATCTGCGCCACTGCTTGATCAAAGCCGTTGCGGAATCTGACATCGAATGCCAGTATCAGCTGAGAAACAAATGGAGCTTAGGTATTAGAGATCAACCTACACTGTCTGCTTGAGCGATAACTCCACTCAGCATAGCAAAGCCGATCACTTCACTTCATTTATTTCAATCGTATGAATATTTAGTGTGACCAACTGCAATACAAACAGACAAACTACATCGCTACGCTGTTTAGTGAACACATCACTTTGCTGACTGACTAATCGCGGCGCCTGACTTTCCAAGAAAACATGCAATGTATCAAGGCAATCAGATTTCACTCCTGTATGGGATTATGGGGAGCTGGATTAGAAAGAGTTCATTGAAGGTGGCCATGCCCTGGAGGAGTAGTGTTCTTTAATTGTCTGAAGGGAAATACCAAAATCCAAAAATATTCCAGCGCTACAACAGTGGCTATCACCTTCAGCACTAGACAAGCCTAGGTGAAAGCTTCTAGGTTGCTACAACCCTCGACACAATCGCATGCGCACTCTGGCATTCTACCGTTCACTACGCTCACCCCACACATGCACGATGAAGGATGAAAGTCACTGAATAGGTTAGCCAGCTGTAGGACTCGAACCCACATCTTCTGGATTACCGGTCCA
Organism: Ornithodoros turicata; assembly: GCF_037126465.1. Taxonomy (NCBI): domain Eukaryota; kingdom Metazoa; phylum Arthropoda; class Arachnida; order Ixodida; family Argasidae; genus Ornithodoros; species Ornithodoros turicata. The sequence continues at coordinate 214,284,253 of NC_088201.1, read as the reverse complement.
GGGCTCTACCAATTGAGCTGAGATAATATCGTTAATTTCTTAGGCAACTTGAGGCCTTGTATGTGATTGTCTCTTCTATGTTGTTCCAGCCTCAGATCATCAGTCCTCTCATGTTCCACACATGCACGTTGTTGTAGCGGAAATGAACAACGTTAAAGGGCAACTTACCATGAGCAGGTACACCTTCCCGGGGTTCCATGTCCCTTAACCAGTCAATTTCACCATGCGAAGACGGCGGCTTCCAGATCAAAAATAACGCTCGCACGCGGACGCGGCTGTACTTATGACCTGTATTTCTTCCGTTGGTATCAAAGGTTCTATTGGCAGGATATGAGGCAAAGTAAACAAAAAAATAACGAACGGGCCCGCGTGACCTTATGAAACCACTGAAAGGTGGCTCGTCGGTAGATCGACTGCTAATCTTTTCTGGAATGGTACTTTTCTTTCAGTTTCTATGTTGGCCAAAAGAAAACGCAGCCAAGCGGCCTTTCGGTACGTGAATTAAGGAACTGCAACAAGACGCGACAACGACTTATAAAAAAAAACTTTTTCTTCACTCTTGTTTTATTTAACGATGCCACTTTTCTGTTAGACTTAGTCGCTCCCATGCAGTTGTGCCGATGTGTCGCCCTCGTCTCTGTCTACTGAAGGCCCTAGACTCGAGCCTTTCTGGGGATTAGAGAGAGTAGCCCTCGTGGGGGTCGTCATTAGATGTCTCGAGGCTGTGGTGCGTGTGTCATATGTGTTCTTTGTCAGTGTTTGTCCTAAATATTTGTTCAATATCGTCCAGGACAATCCGCTCGTTCTGAACGATTTATCTGTACTTTTAAATGAGATGCTGCCTTCTTCTCGAACACATGGCGTGAGTTCGATCTCCTTCTGTTTTATCAATGTTAACGCAATAAGCAATAAACATCACATATATACAGAACGAGATTTTCCTAGCTCACTGTCTAGCCTGTGTTCGTAATATATTTGAAATAAACTACTCACAATTTAAACAAAGCACCACGGTTGAGGCTCTGTAGCTGACGACATAGACAGGAAACGTTTTATCATCTGCCGTGAATGAAACAATCATAGTTGTAAATCAACAGCTAATCTTTGTCTCCGAGCCCGTGCGATGTACATGCATTATCTCAGTGCATCGAACCCTTGGGGCGTTACTTGAATGCAAGAAGTGCTGAGAGCAGCGGAAAGCACAATAAGACACGGAAAGAGAATGAAAAAATGTCTAGGAAGGAAGCGAGCTGGTGAAGATTATGCATAATGTAAAACGCCGAGGAGGGACAGGCACAACACGAACTCCCAAACACAGCTGAAAATTTTACTTCACATAGAAGAATATATGCACACAGAGTGAGAAGAGAAACAACCAGTTGAGGACAAAATAGGAGGTCAGTTCGGGAAAACGAGAAGTGTGCTCAAAGCCGGACCGAGGATTTCGGGTAGGTTGCTGACACAGTTCCCACGGGAGGTTATGCAAAGGGTCTCTCTCAAAAGCCTTCCGTGAGGGTCCACTTCGGATGCCTTTGCAATTGTTTTATCCCATAGAGGGAAGCAATCTGAGCATTCTTCCAAATGCTTGGCACTTTCGGAGTTTGAAGCTTTATTTTTTACTTTTAATTAATGCTCTCTCAGACGGTCGTTTAAGCAACGTTTTGTGTGGCCAATGTAACAGAAACCACGAGCTAGAGGGATCTGATACACAACGTTTGAAGAACAGGGGACGAATTTGTTCCGATGATTCTTGCAGGTAACTTCAGGTTTCGCGAAAGGCGTGAGGCGATCAAGGCGGAAGTTGTTCTTGAAAATAAGGTCCACTTGAAATTTATTCGCAACGGCCAACAAGTTGTGAGACACATTGTGGCAGTAAGGTAATACAACACTTTTGGAGAGAGGGGGTTTCAGGCGAACGAGGAAGCAAGGTGTTCAAGGTGTGCACGGGAAGCAAGCAGCAACATTCAAACGGAGAAGATGACTCTAGGCAGAGGGAAGGATATGATGACATCAATATTTTCTTTACGGCATTTGATAGGATACCTGTGATCGAACCCCATTTTACCGTTTAAGAGTGGCAACTTGAAGCGGGAAAAATGGGATTAGCTTGAGGTTTGGCGTAAGCCCAACAAAGCGCAGGTTGTAGCAAGAGTGTGATAACAAGAAACTGAAGCTCGCCGACAGTGGAGAACTCAATAGTGAACACAAGCTCCGGATCGAATTCCCGTGGCGTCCAAAAAGGCGAAGAGAGCCTTGAGGATAGAGCGTTGGTGTGCTGGATGCGGCCAGGGACCAAGCAATTTTGTGAGAGAGGGGGGGGGGGGGCGGGCTCGTTGAGGGATGCGGAGAGTATGGATCGGTGAGATCGGTAGTGTGGGCAATGGAGAAGAATGTGCTCGTGATCTTCAACTGCACCGCAATGGCTGCAGTGGGGAGAGGTAAGTTGTTTCAGGCGGTAGCGCCACTGTGCTGTGAAAGTCATGTCAAGGCGCATTCGATGAACTAGTGCGGCGTCTTGACGAGAGATATTTGCTGGCATCCAGAAAGCAAGCGCTGCGTCAACTCTGCTCACGAGATTACGGTTGAAGGGACGGTTTCTGGAACCCAAAATGTGGTGCACTGCCTGAATAAAGAAATACGAGGAAAAGGAGGGATCAGTTATGACAGACGAGACCTTATAAATGCAAGCAGCTACATCTAAACGGAAAACGGCTGAGTTTAAACAAAATATAGTATTTAAAAAGATAGTAAACAATAGTAGATATATCGTAGTTGTGCGGGCAGACACGGGAGCACAAGTAGGGTTTACAAAGCAAGAACGAGGCGCTTTTTTCGGACTTGGCTGATAAGTTCGCGCACGGAGGGAAGATCTCAAAGCTGAATGCTTGTAAGAAAAGGCAGAATTGCATACCACGGTCCACTGACCAAACAACCACGGTAAGACGAAAGTTTGGCCCCAGAAGCAGTGCCCATAAGGTATCCGCCGATGAAACAAGGTACTTAAACTGCTCACTCACAACCGTTCTGTGTAACGTCAAAAGCTTCTGCTTTCTTTGCCAAGATAGGTCCTGGGGTTAAAGATGGCCACAAATGGACGAAACCAAACGTCTTTTTTTATAGCTGGAGTCTCAGGAAACAGAATTCAGCTTGGGTGGTAGCAATCCAATGTCCAAGTTTACAAAGCGTGAACACGCCTGGAGACGTAGACTATGAAGACTACAGGATGATGAAGAGCCAAGAAGCAGATGTGGGGTAAAAGGGGCCAAGCTTGCATGAGGGTATGACAATGAAAAAATGGCTACAAAACCTGCGAGCTGTTGAAGATGATCTGTAATGCAAAACCTGCTGCTTCTTCTTACCCTGGCCACTTTTCGTCCCGGTAGCTTTTTTCTAGCGATTACTGCTTTGCGATGAATACAATAAACAGGGTTCAAATCTCAGTGGCAACTTTCTATTATGGCTCCTGCTGCTTCTTCTTAGCCTGGCCACTTTTCGTCCCGATTGCTTTTTTCTATCGATCATAGCTTTGCGATGAATTCAACAAACAGGGTTCAACTCCCAGTGGCAGCTCTCTATTATGGTTCCCTCTGCTTCTTCTTACCCTGGCCACTTTTCATCCTGGTAGCTTTTTTTCTGTCGATCATTGCTTTAAGATGAATGCAACAAACAGTGTTCAACTCTCAGTGACAACTTTCTATTATGGTTCCCTCTGCTTCTGCTTACCCTGGACACTTTTAATCCTGGAAGCTTTTTTCTGTCGATCATTGCTTTGCGATGAATGCAACAAACAGGGTTCAACTCCCAGTGGCAACTTTCTATTATGGCTCCTGCTGCTTCTTCTTACCCTGGCCACTTTTCATCTTGGTAGCTCTTTTCTATCGGTCATTGCTTTGCGATGAATGCAACAAACAGGGTTCAACTCCCAGTGGCAGCTTTCTATTATGGCTCATGCTGCTGCTTCTTGCCCTAGCCACTTTTCGTACCGGTAGTTTTCTCTATCGATCATTGCTTTGCGATGAATCCCACAAACAGTATTCAACTCCTAGTGCAACTTCCTATTATGGTTCCCTCTGCTTCTGCTTACCCTGGCCACTTTTCATCCTGGAAGCTTTTTTTCTGTCGATCATTGCTTTGCGGTGAATGCAACAAATAGGGTTCAACTCCCAGTGGGAGCTTTCTATTATGGTTCCCTCTGCTTCTGCTTACCCTGGCCACTTTTCATCCTGGAAGCTTTTTTTCTGTCGATCATTGCTTTGCGACGAATGCAACAAACAGGGTTCAACTCCCAGTGGCAGCTTTCTATTATGGTTCCCTCTGCTTCTGCTTACCCTGGTCACTTTTCATCCTGGAAGCTTTTTTTCTGTCGATCATTGCTTTGCGATGAATGCAACAAACAGGGTTCAACTCCCAGTGGCAGCTTTCTATTATGCTTCATGCTGCTGCTTCTTACCCTAGCCACTTTTCGTCCCGGTAGTCTCTATCGATCATTGCCTTGCGATGAATCCAACAAACAGTATTCAACTCCTAGTGGCAACTTTCTATTATGGTTCCTTCTGGTTCTGCTTACCCTGGCCACTTTTCATCCTGGAAGCTTTTTTTCTGTCGATCATTGTTTTGCGATGAATGCAACAAACAGTGTTCAACTCCGAGTGGCAGCTTTCTATATGGTTCCCTCTGCTTCTGCTTACCCTGGCCACTTTTCATCCTGGAAGCTTTTTTTCTGTCGATCATTGCTTTGCGATGAATGCAACAAACAGGGTTCAACTCCCAGTGGCAGCTTTCTATTATGGCTCATGCTGCTGCTTCTTACCCTAGCCACTTTTCATCTCGGTAGCTCTTTTCTATCGATCATTGCTTTGCGATGAATCCAACAAACAGTATTCAACTCCTAGTGGCAACTTTCTATTATGGTTCCCTCTGCTTCTGCTTACCCTGGCCACTTTTCATCCTGGAAGCTTTTTTTCTGTCGATCATTGCTTTGCGATGAATGCAACAAACAGGGTTCAACTCCCAGTGGCAACTTTCTATTATGGCTCCTGCTGCTTCTTCTTACCCTGGCCACTTTTCATCTCGGTAGCTCTTTTCTATCGATCATTTCTTTGCGATGAATCGAACAAACAGTGTTCAACTCCTAGTGGCGACTTTCTATTATGGTTCCCTCTGCTTCTGCTTACCCTGGCCACTTTTCATCCTGGAAGCTTTTTTTCTGTGGATCATTGCTTTGCGATGAATGCAACAAACAGGGTTCAACTCCCAGTGGCAGCTTTCTATTATGGTTCCCTCTGCTTCTGCTTACCCTGGCCACTTTTCATCCTGGAAGCTTTTTTTTGTCGATCATTGCTTTGCGATGAATCCAACAAACAGTGTTCAACTCCTAGTGGCAACTTTCTATTATGGTTCCCTCTGCTTCTGCTTACCCTGGCCACTTTTCATCCTGCTAGCTTTTTTCTGTCGATCATTGCTTTGCGATGAATGCAACAAACAGGGTTCAACTCCCAGTGGCAGCTTTCTATTATGGCTCATGCTGCTGCTTCTTACCCTAGCCACTTTTCGTCCCGGTAGTTTTCTCTATCGATCATTGCTTTGCGATGAATCCAACAAACAGTATTCAACTCCTAGTGGCAACTTTTTATTATGTTTTTTTCTGCTTCTGCTTACCCTGGCCACTTTTCATCCTGGAAGCTTTTTTTCTGTCGATCATTGCTTTGCGATGAATTCAACAAACAGGGTTCAACTCCCAGTGGCAGCTTTCTATTATGGTTCCCTCTGCTTCTGCTTACCCTCGCCACTTTTCATCCTGGAAGCTTTTTTCTGTCGATCATTGATTTGCGATGAATCCAACAAACAGTGTTCAACTCCTAGTGGCAACTTTCTATTATGGTTCCCTCTGCTTCTGCTTACCCTGGCCACTTTTCATCCTGCTAGCTTTTTTCTGTCGATCATTGCTTTGCGATGAATGCAACAAACAGGGTTCAACTCCCAGTGGCAGCTTTCTATTATGGCTCATGCTGCTGCTTCTTACCCTAGCCACTTTTCGTCCCGGTAGTTTTCTCTATCGATCATTGCTTTGCGATGAATCCAACAAACAGTATTCAACTCCTAGTGGCAACTTTTTATTATGTTTTTTTCTGCTTCTGCTTACCCTGGCCACTTTTCATCCTGGAAGCTTTTTTTCTGTCGATCATTGCTTTGCGATGAATTCAACAAACAGGGTTCAACTCCCAGTGGCAGCTTTCTATTATGGTTCCCTCTGCTTCTGCTTACCCTCGCCACTTTTCATCCTGGAAGCTTTTTTCTGTCGATCATTGATTTGATTTGCGATGAATGCAACAAACCCGGTTCGACTCCCAGTGGCAGCTTTCTATTATGGTTCCCTCTGCTTCTGCTTACCCTCGCCACTTTTCATCCTGGAAGCTTTTTTTCTGTCGATCATTGCTTTGCGATGAATGCAACAAACAGGGTTCAACTCCCAGTGGCAGCTTTCTATTATGGCTCCTGCTGCTTCTTCTTACCCTGGCACTTTTCATCCTGGTAGCTCTTTTCTATCGATCATTGCTTTGCGATGAATTCAGCAGACAGGGTTCAACTCCCAGTGGCAACTTTCTATTATGGTTCCCTCTGCTTCTTCTTACCCTAGCCACTTTTCGTCCCGGTAGTTTTCTCTATCGATCATTGCTTTCCGATTAATCCAACAAACAGGGTTCAACTCTCAGTAGCAACTTTCTATTATGGTTCCCTCTGCTTTGTCTTACCCTGTCCACTTTTCGTTACGGTAGGTTTTTCTATCGATCATTGCTTTGCGATGAATCCAACAACCAATGTTCAACTCTCAGTGGCAACTTTCTATTATTGCTCGCTCTGCTTCTTCTTACCCTGTCCACTTTTCGTTACGGTAACTTTTTTCTATCGATCATTGATTTGCGATGAATCCAACAAACAGTGTTCCACTCCTAGTGGCAACTTTCTATTATGGCTCCTGCTGCTTCTTCTTACCCTGGCCACTTTTCATCTCGGTAGCTCTTTTCTATCGATCATGTCTTTGCGATGAACCCAACAAACAGTATTCAAATCCTAGTGGCAACTTTCTATTATGGTTCCCTCTGCTTCTGCTTACCCTGGCCACTTTTCATCCTGGAACCTTTTTTTCTGTCGATCATTGCTTTGCGATGAATGCAACAAACAGGGTTCAACTCCCAGTGGCAGGTTTCTATTATGGCTCATGCTGGTGCTTCTTACCCTGGCCACTTTTCGTCCCGGTAGTTTTCTCTATCGATCATTGCTTTGCGATGAATCCAACAAACAGTATTCAACTCCTAGTGGCAACTTTCTATTATGGTTCCCTCTGCTTCTGCTTACCCTGGCCACTTTTCATCCTGGAAGCTTTTTCCTGTCGATCATTGCTTTGCGATGAATTCAACAAACAGGGTGCAACTCCCAGTGGCACCTTTCTATTATGGTTCCCTCTGCTTCTGCTTACCCTGGCCACTTTTCATCCTGGAAGCTTTTTTTCTGTCGATCATTGCTTTGCGATGAATGCAACAAACAGGGTTCAACTCCCAGTCGCAGCTTTCTATTATGGTTCCCTCTGCTTCTGCTTACCCTGGCCACTTTTCATCCTGGAAGCTTTTTTTCTGTCGATCATTGCTTTGCGATGAATGCAACAAACAGGGTTCAACTCCCAGTGCCAGCTTTCTATTATGGCTCCTGCTGCTTCTTCTTACCCTGGCACTTTTAATCCTGGTAGCTCTTTTCTATCGATCATTCCTTTGCGATGAATCCAACAAACAGGGTTCAACTCTCAGTGGCAACTTTCTATTATGGTTCCCTCTGCTTCGTCTTACCCTGTCCACTTTTCGTTACGGTAGCTTTTTTCTATCGATCATTGATTTGCGATGAATCCAACAAACAGTGTTCAACTCCTAGTGGCAACTTTCTATTATGGTTCCCTCTGCTTCTGCTTACCCTGGCCACTTTTCATCCTGGAAGCTTTTTTTCTGTGGGTCATTGCTTTGCCATGAATGCAACAAACAGGGTTCAACTACCAGTGGCAGCTTTCTGTTATGGTTCCCTCTTCTTCTTCTTACCCTAGCCACTTTTCATCTCGGTAGCTCTTTTCTATCGATCATTGCTTTGCGATGAATTCAGCAGACAGGGTTCAACTCGCAGTGGCAACTTTCTATTATGGTTCCCTCTGCTTCTTCTTACCCTAGCCACTTTTCGTCCCGGTAGTTTTCTCTATCGATCATTGCTTTGCGATGAATCCAACAAACATGGTTCAACTCCCAGTGGCAACTTTCTCTTATGGTTCCCTCTGCTTCTTCTTACCCTGACCATTTTTCGTCCCGGTAGCTTTTTCTATCGATCATTGCTTTGCGATGAATTCAACAGACAGGGTTCAACTCCCAGTGGCAGCTTTCTATTATGGCTCCTGCTGCTTCTTCTTACCCTGGCCACTTTTCATCCCGGTAGCTTTTTTCTATCGATCATTGCTTTGCGGTGAATTCAACAGACAGGGTTCAACTCTCAGTGGCAACTTTCTATTATGGTTCCCTCTGCGTCTTCTTACCCTAGCCACTTTTCGTCCCAGTAGTTTTCTCTATCGATCATTGCTTACGATGAATCCAAGAAACAGCGTTCAACTCTCAGTGGCAACTTTCTATTATGGCTCCTGCTGCTGCTTCTTAACTTCGCCACTTTTCATCCCGGTATCTCTTTTCTATCGATCATTGCTTTGCGATGAATCCGACAGACAGGGTTCAACTCCCAGTGGCAACTTTCTATTATGGTTCCCTCTCCTTCTTCTTACCCTGACCACTTTTCATCCCGGTAGCTCTTTTCTATCGATCATTGCTTTGCGATGAATTCAACAGACAGGGTTCAACTCGCAGTGGCAACTTTCTATTATGGCTCCTGCTGCTGCTTCTTACCCTGGCCACTTTCCATCCCGGTAGCTCTTTTCTATCGATCATTGCTTTGCGATGAATTCAACAGACAGGGTTCAACTCTCAGTGGCAATTTCCTATTATGGCTCCTGCTGCTTCTTCTTACCCTGGCCACGTTTCATCCCGGTAGCTCTTTTCTATCGATCATTGCTTTGCCATGAATTCAACAGACAGGGTTCAACTCTCAGTGGCAACTTTTTATTATGGCTCCTGCTGCTGCTTCTTACCCTGGCCACTTTTCATCCCGGTAGCTCTTTTCTATCGATCATTGCTTTGCGATGAATTCAACAGACAGGGTTCAACTCCCAGTGGCAAGTTTCTATTATGGCTCCTGCTGCTTCTTCTTACCCTGGCCACTTTTCATCCCGGTAGCTCTTTTCTATCGATCATTGCTTTGCGATGAATCCAACAAACAGTGTTCAACTCTCAGTGGCAACTTTCTATTATGGCTCCTGCTTCTTCTTCTTAGCCTGGCCACTTTTCATCCCGGTAGCTCTTTTCTATCGATCATTGCTTTGGAATGAATTCAACAGACAGGGTTCAACTCCAGTGGCAACTTTCTATTATGGCTCCTGCTGCTGCTTCTTCTTACCCTGGCCATTTTTCATCCCGGTAGCTCTTTTCTATCGATCATTGCTTTGCGATGAATTCAACAGACAGGGTTCAACTCTCAGTGGCAACTTTCTATTATGGCTCCTGCTCCTTCTTCTTACCCTGGCCACTTTTCATTCCGGTAGATCTTTTCTATCGATCATTGCTTTGCGATGAATTCAACAGACAGGGTTCAACTCTCAGTGGCAACTTTCTATTATGGCTCCTGCTCCTTCTTCTTACCCTGGCCACTTTTCATCCCGGTAGTTCTTTTCTATCGATCATTGCTTTGCGATGAATTCAACAGACAGGGTTCAACTCCCAGTGGCAACTTTCTATTATGGTTCGCTCTGCTTCTTCTTACCCTGGCCACTTTTCATCCCGGTAGCCCTTTTCTATCGATCATTGCTTTGCGATGAATTCAACAGACAGGGTTCAACTCGCAGTGGCAACTTTCTACTATGGCTCCTGCTGTTCTTCCTGCCCTGGCTACTTTTCATCCCGGTAGCTCTTTTCTATCGATCATTGCTCTGCGATGAATTCAACAGACAGGGTTCAACTCTCAGTGGCAACTTTCTATTATGGCTCCTGCTGCTTCTTCTTAGCCTGGCCACTTTTCATCCCGGTAGCTCTTTTCTATCGATCATTGCTTTGCGATGAATTCAACAGACAGGGTTCAACTCTCAGTGGCAACTTTCTATTATGGTTCCCTCTGCGTCTTCTTACCCTAGCCACTTTTCGTCCCAGTAGTTTTCTCTATCGATCATTGCTTACGATGAATCCAAGAAACAGCGTTCAAGTCTCAGTGGCAACTTTCTATTATGGCTCCTGCTGCTGCTTCTTAACTTGGCCACTTTTCATCCCGGTATCTCTTTTCTATCGATCATTGCTTTGCGATGAATCCGACAGACAGGGTTCAACTCCCAGTGGCAACTTTCTATTATGGTTCCCTCTCCTTCTTCTTACCCTGACCACTTTTCATCCCGGTAGCTCTTTTCTATCGATCATTGCTTTGCGATGAATTCAACAGACAGGGTTCAACTCTCAGTGGCAACTTTCTATTATGGCTCCTGCTGCTGCTTCTTACCCTGGCCACTTTTCATCCCGGTAGCTCTTTTCTATCGATCATTGCTTTGCGATGAATTCAACAGACAGGGTTCAACTCGCAGTGGCAACTTTCTATTATGGCTCCTGCTGCTGCTTCTTACCCTGGCCACTTTCCATCCCGGTAGCTCTTTTCTATCGATCATTGCTTTGCGATGAATTCAACAGACAGGGTTCAACTCTCAGTGGCAACTTCCTATTATGGCTCCTTCTGCTTCTTCTTACCCTGGCCACTTTTCATCCCGGTAGCTCTTTTCTATCGATCATTGCTTTGGGATGAATTCAACAGACAGGGTTCAACTCTCAGTGGCAACTCTCTATTATGGCTCCTACTGCTTCTTCTTACCCTGGCCACTTTTCATCCCGGTAGTTCTTTTCTATCGATCATTGCTTTGCGATGAATTCAACAGACAGGGTTCAACTCTCAGTGGCAACTTTCTATTTTGGTTCCCTCTGCTTCTTCTTACCCTGACCATTTTTCGTCCCGGTAGCTTTTTCTATCGATCATTGCTTTGCGATGAATTCAACAGACAGGGTTCAACTCCCAGTGGCAGCTTTCTATTATGGCCCCTGCTGCTTCTTCTTACCCTGGCCACTTTTCATCCCGGTAGCTTTTTTCTATCGATCATTGCTTTGCGGTGAATTCAACAGACAGGGTTCAACTCTCAGTGGCAACTTTCTATTTTGGTTCCCTCTGCGTCTTCTTACCCTAGCCACTTTTCGTCCCAGTAGTTTTCTCTATCGATCATTGCTTACGATGAATCCAAGAAACAGCGTTCAACTCTCAGTGGCAACTTTCTATTATGGCTCCTGCTGCTGCTTCTTAACTTGGCCACTTTTCATCCCGGTATCTCTTTTCTATCGATCATTGCTTTGCGATGAATCCGACAGACAGGGTTCAACTCCCAGTGGCAACTTTCTATTATGGTTCCCTCTCCTTCTTCTTACCCTGACCACTTTTCATCCCGGTAGCTCTTTTCTATCGATCATTGCTTTGCGATGAATTCAACAGACAGGGTTCAACTCTCAGTGGCAACTTTCTATTATGGCCCCTGCTGCTGCTTCTTACCCTGGCCACTTTTCATCCCGGTAGCTCTTTTCTATCGATCATTGCTTTGCGATGAATTCAACAGACAGGGTTCAACTCGCAGTGGCAACTTTCTATTATGGCTCCTGCTGCTGCTTCTTACCCTGGCCACTTTCCATCCCGGTAGCTCTTTTCTATCGATCATTGCTTTGCGATGAATTCAACAGACAGGGTTCAACTCTCAGTGGCAACTTCCTATTATGGCTCCTGCTGCTGCTTTTTACCCTGGCCACGTTTCATCCCGGTAACTCTTTTCTATCGATCATTGCTTTGCCATGAATTCAACAGACAGGGTTCAACTCTCAGTGGCAACTTTCTATTATGGCTCCTGCTGCTGCTTCTTACCCTGGCCACTTTTCATCCCGGTAGCTCTTTTCTATCGATCATTGCTTTGCGATGAATCCAACAAACAGTGTTCAACTCTCAGTGGCAACTTTCTATTATGGCTCCTGCTGCTTCTTCTTAGCCTGGCCACTTTTCATCCCGGTAGCTCTTTTCTATCGATCATTGCTTTGCGATGAATCCAACAAACAGTGTTCAACTCTCAGTGGCAACTTTCTATTATGGCTCCTGCTGCTTCTTCTTAGCCTGGCCACTTTTCATCCCGGTAGCTCTTTTCTATCGATCATTGCTTTGCGATGAATTCAACAGACAGGGTTCAACTCCAGTGGCAACTTTCTATTATGGCTCCTGCTGCTTCTTTTTCTTACCCTGGCCATTTTTCATCCCGGTAGCTCTTTTCTATCGATCATTGCTTTGCGATGAATTCAACAGACAGGGTTCAACTCTCAGTGGCAACTTTCTATTATGGCTCCTGCTGCTTCTTCTTACCCTGGCCACTTATCATCCCGGTAGTTCTTTTCTATCGATCATTGCTTTGCGATGAATTCAACAGACAGGGTTCAACTCCCAGTGGCAACTTTCTATTATGGTTCGCTCTGCTTCTTCTTACCCTGGCCACTTTTCATCCCGGTAGCCCTTTTCTATCGATCATTGCTAGGCGATGAATTCAACAGACAGGGTACAACTCTCAGTGGCAACTTTCTATTATGGCTCCTGCTGCTTCTTCTTCTTACCCTGGCCACTTTTCATCCCGGTAGCTCTTTTCTATCGATCATTGCTTTGCGATGAATTCAACAGACAGGGTTCAACTCTCAGTGGCAACTTTCTATTATGGCTCCTGCTGCTTCTTCTTACCCTGGCCACTTTTCATCCCGGTAGCTCTTTTCTATCGATCATTGCTTTGGGATGAATTCAACAGACAGGGTTCAACTCTCAGTGGCAACTCTCTATTATGGCTCCTGCTGCTTCTTCTTACCCTGGCCACTTTTCATCCCGGTAGTTCTTTTCTATCGATCATTGCTTTGCGATGAATTCAACAGACAGGGTTCAACTCCCAGTGGCAACTTTCTATTATGGTTCGCTCTGCTTCTTCTTACCCTGGCCACTTTTCATCCCGGTAGCCCTTTTCTATCGATCATTGCTTTGCGATGAATTCAACAGACAGGGTTCAACTCTCAGTGGCAACTCTCTATTATGGCTCCTGCTGCTTCTTCTTAGGGTTAGAACAACAGAAGGGTTAGAACCAGCAGGAGCCATAATAGAAAGGTGCCACTGAGAGTTGAACCCTGTTTGTTTGATTCATCACAAACAATGATCGATAGAGAAAACGACCGGGACGAAAAGTGGCTAGGGTAAGAAGAATCAGCAGGAGCCATAATAGAAAGTTGCCACTGAGAGTTGAACCCTGTTTTTTGCATTCATCGCAAAGCAAGGATCGATAGAAAAATCTACCAGGACGAAAAGTGGCTAGGTTAAGAAGCAGCAGGAGCCATAATAGAAAGGTGCCACTGAGAGTTGAACCCTGTTTGTTGGATTCATCACAATCAATGATCGATAGAAAAAAGATACTGTAACGAAAAGTGGCCAGGGTAAGAAGAAGCAGAGGGAACTATAATAGAAACTTCCCACTGAGGGTTGAACACTGTGTGTTGGATTCATCGCAAAGCAATGACCGATAGAAAAAAAAAGCAACCATAACGAAAAGTGGCCATGGTAAGAGGAAGCAGAGGGAGCCATAATAGAAAGTTCCCTCTGAGAGTTCAACACTGTTTGTTGCATTCATCGCAAAGCAAGGATCGATAGAAAAATCTACCAGGACGGAAAGTGGCTCGGGTAAGAAGCAGCAGGAGCCATAATAGAATGGTGCCACTGAGAGTTGAACCCTGTTTGTTGGATTCATCGCAAAGCAATGATCGATAGAAAAAAGCTTCCGTAACGAAAAGTGGCGAGGGTAAGAAGAAGCAGAGGGAACCATATTAGAAAGTTCCCACTGAGAGTTGAACCCTGTTTGTTGGATTCATCGCAAACCAATGATCAACAGAAAAAAGCTACCCTAACGAAAAGTGGCCAGGGTAAGAAGAAGCAGGGGGAACCAAAGAAGAAGCAGCAGGAGCCACAATAG